>NC_088340.1:7747500-7917500 GCF_036884655.1 Musa acuminata AAA Group
AATAATTTGCTGCATTTCAGTAGAACAGAAGCTTCCTACCACTGAATTTGATGTTCTGGACAATTGATGTGAACAATGTGTTGAAGATTTAGCCAGCTTCAACAGAAACATGTCACTTGCTTCAATTCCTTGTGGTCCATGCAAAAGTCTTCAAGGGAAGCTTCTGATCCAACATGAATACATCATCACTCCCAGTCTTCAATTATGGCATTAGGTAATCTTATTAATCAGATATAGAAGATTTCCAAAAATGCTAAGGTAAAGAGTCATGGCCATATAAAATTTGATATGCTTCAATTTTTGAAATGTAGAAAGTGGAATTCAGCACCATCATGTTTGGACACTGAGATTGCCTAAGAATGATGATACAAAGCATGAGTAAAAGCAATGTGAAATCAACAGCAGTGGATACTGTTGTTTCCTGTCAAATGAGATCTCAAGAACTTTGTCCTAATCATGCAAGATGGAAGACATGTCATCTGTTACAAGTATCAACCAAGAAATGTAGAAAGTGGGGTTCAACACACCATCTTTGAACACTGAGAGTGCCTAACAATGATGACACAAAGAAGCATCAGCAAAAGCAATACAAATCAGCAGCAATGGAAACTGATATATCCTGTCCAATGAGATCTCAGGAACTTGTTCTAGTCATGTAAGATGGAAGAAGTATCAACCAAGAAATGTAGGAAGTGGTACTCAACACCATTATTTTTGAACACTCAGATTGCCTAACCATGATGATACAAACAAAGTATGAGCAAAATCAATACAAATCAGCACTGTATCTTGTCAAATGAGATCTCAAGAACTTGCCCTAATCATGTAAGATGGAAGGCCTGTGATTTGTTACAAGTATCAAACAAGAAATGTAGAAAGTGTAATTCAACACCATTAATTTTTAACACTGAGATTGCCTGAGAACGATAACACAAAGCATGAGTAAAAAAAAGCAATAGAGAAATCAGCTATGATGCTGCTGTATCCTGTCAAAATGAGATCTCAAGAATTTGTCCTAATCATGTAAGATGGAAGAAGAAGAATCAACCAAAAAATGTAGAAAGTGGAATTCAACACCATCTGTTTTGAACAACACTGAGATTGCCTAAGCATGATCATACATAGTATGAGCAAAAGAAAGCAATAGAAATCAACGGGAACGGAGACTGCTGTATTCTATCAAAGAAGATCTCAAGAACTTGTTCTAATCATGTAGAACAACACCACAATTCTTCATCCCAGGACAAGATCCATGTTCCGCATCATCCCTGTGGTTGAGACCCTGTGTCAGGGGCAGGGGGAGCAACAGGCAGCAAAGCGAGAAGCAGAGTCACCAAAGGCTTTCTCCTCAAGCTATCTGAAGCTCCCGGAGCTGTGTTCTTGCCTCAGATCTTCTCGTCCCAGGCGGAGCTCGGCATCGGTCGGCGACGCCGCCGGCGCTCCATGGGCTTGATATGGGGCCTTGGTGCTGATCCTGTAAGCATTTCGACCGAGAGACGCTTAGATGCAGCTCGTAAAACACAAGATTGATGCAAGAACAGACGCTCACCGATCCTTCCTCTTCTCCAGGAACCGATGAAGGGAGTTTTTTCTGGCTATGGGCATATCTGTTCCCAACATAGCATTAATCATCATCAGTTGCAGGGCTGTACAGATTTGTGTCGCAATCGAAGGAATGGATGTAGTGAAGCATCTCAACATGATTACCGGAAGCATTAGCCTGGGCGGGGGTCGGCAGGCCAGGCGGCGGCTCCTGCCAGCTGGATGCGGAGGCCAAGATGGAAGTCGGGGGAGGCGCCGGGAAGCTGAGGTTTTTAGCTGCAGCGATCTCGTTGCCCGCCATCTGCATCAAATCTCTGACCTTGTCGCCCGGGAAATCGTCGAAAACCAGCACCTTTCCGCCGTAGAAGATCGTCAGCTGCGACTTCTCCACCTCCCTGGAATCAACCTTTAGTCTTATCGCTCCCAGTCAATACAAATTCCAAGAACATCATCTTGGAAGAGGTCTTACTTGATCACTGGGGGAGTCTTGAGAGAGTCCTCCATGGATTTGGGAGCAGTTTGGTGGTCAGTGGCATCATCGTCTTCAGGGGGCACATCAACACCAGGCATCAAGCTCAAGGTGGTGAGATTCCGGTGCTTGTCTGCAGAAGACGCCGACATAGCTGTTAGATGAGGAGAAGAGGGAGAAGGAGAGGGAAGAAGAAGGCGACCCAAGAAGATGTCACCTTTGGGTCGGTGGACGTCAAGAGGCCTCGAGGCGATGTCAAGGCCAATGCTACCGAAGCCGCCCTTCTCCTTCAGGTACTGGCTCAAGAGGTTGCATGTGACTGAGAACTGCGAGCCCTTCTCCCACCTCTTCCCCATCTTCTCTGCCATCTCTCTCTCTCTCTCTCTCTTCTTCTCCTCCAATTTTGCTTGTGTTTGATGTGGTGTCTGTTAAGATTGCCTTTGTGGTTGCTTTCTCTCACCTCTTTGGCCCTATGAGCACCTGTGCTTCCTCTCCTCACCCTTCTCCTTTTGCTGTTGGTTTATAGTGGCTTGTGTTATGGCTGTTGGTTTGGTGCGCGAGGGAGAGACCTAAAAAAGAACGAAGAAGAAGAAGAAGAAGAGAGGGTAAGGATGAGTTAAGATAGCACGTGCTATTTTTCTTTATTATATAATTATTATTATTATTATTTTGGGAAGGAAAGGATAGAATAGAAGGACGACGAAGAATGGACGATAGAGAGATAGAGAGAGAGAGAGAGATATGCCATCAACAATATACTCCATGGAATGGACGGGAGGTGGTGGTGGTGGAGGTGATGCCATCAACCTTCAATAGCGTGCCACAAAGTGACGGCATATGCTTGGAGAGACACGCCAAATTTTGGGCCTAGAGAGAGAGAGAGAGAGAGAGAGAGAGAGAGAGAGAAAATAATTGGGTTCAATTATTTCATATATGAAATTTAGTTAGACTCGATCCAATCAATTTTTAAAAAATATTTCTCTATTATATCATGTTTATAATTCAAAATTAAATTAATTAAAAAGAAGAGTACCACTTCATCACTTATCATTTATTAAAAAAAATAATTCGATTAAGTTAAAGAGAAATCATTGAAAATATTTAATTTTAAAATTATAAATCGATTATGCATCAAGAAGATAAATTATTTATTGTTATAAAAATATTTTCGTCACCACTCTATAAATAAAAACCTTTTCAAGAATAATCGAGGATCTAAAACTTTATTCTTAACTTTTGCATAAGACCTTAAATTGATTTAAGCACCAGAATAATCTCTTTCAATTATTCCAAGTAAAAAAAAATAAAAATAAAAATAAAGAAATAAATAAGAACTTAGGCCTCCTTGGAAAACGAGGTGGGTAAGTGGGCCTACCGTTCCATTCGATAGCTCTTGGGGACCATATAGAGCAGTGAATGGGAGATACATCCTGTGGAGGTGCTATAAATGGAGATTGGATCAAGGAAGAAAAGAGCAAGGTAAAGTACTACTACCTGTCCGGCTTCTTCTTCCTCTTGCTGGTGGTGGTGGTGCCTTCCTAGTGGTTTCCAACGGGAGTCGGCGGCCACAGGGATTCACGTGTTAAACGCGGTGTGCCCACTCCTCTCTCTCTCTCGTAAAGACTTTGGATGTGGTGATGACACGTATCCGACAACAGTACAAGTCGATGGATCATTCCAAGACGGTGATAGATTCAATGGCCATCGTTCTTGCATCTTAGGAGAAGAAGCCGATGAGGCCAAGCACAATCGTTCGTGCAAGATTTTGGGTGAAGCGGTGGGTGGCTGATTAAATGATAAGATGACCTTTGTTCTTGCATGCATTCGGAGAGTGCAGTAGTTCACGAGAAAATACCATTAATTAATTATTGCTTCAAAATATTTTCCTTGCGACGTAACATGCATTTATCTCCATCGGATTCTATTAATGGGGAGTAGAAGGCAAGGATGTCTCTGAGATTGTTGGTAATGGGAATAATAAAACAAGGTTATGTAGAATCAATACAAGAGGTAGAACCTAAAGAGACAATGATGGGTGATTATGATACGAAGATTTTAGAGAAGAGGAGATGAGTGCTTACACTGTGGTGGGAAGATACGATCGAGAGAGAGTAATGGAGAAGTCTCCAAGTGGAAACCTTCATCCCCACCACATCTGAAGTCTTCTTGGACGAATCCATTCATCTTAACGTTCGGCACACTCTGCGGTTGTCTCGATTTCTCCGGAACGCCCACGCACGTGTGTTCAAGTAAAACACAAAAAATCTTTTTTTTAAGAATCATATTTAAAAAAAGATAAAAAAAAAAATATATTTCGTAAGTAGATAAAATAACTAACAAAATGAACATTAAGATCTTCTATATGTACAAACCAAAAGGAGGGAGTGGACAACTCAATAATATGCTTAAGAGTGTTTGCTGCAATGTAATTTTTGTAACAATAAAAATTCTAAATGTTATAATCAATATCGGTGACGTTATGAGACATTGATCGCTTTACTAACTTGCCTTGCTCGTTGTATAAGTCAAGATTCTCACATGGTGCGGGAAAAATGGATCCTATCACACGACCCTCCACAAATGAGCATTGGAAGACATGTTTCTTCTTGTGGCTTAACCCCACAGACATATCCTTGAAGCTCACATCCTTAATAAAGATTTCCTCACTACCATGGATTCGAACTGGCACGCGAACACCTTGACCGTGGATCCCACTGAAAGTTATGTTCTCAATGATAGGCACAGCTTTAGGGTCAAAGCCGTTATCAGGGTGCTCATTGTAATCTGTCTTTATCACAATTCCAACACGAACATTGTCGAGGGTCACGTTGTGGTAGAAGATGTCGCGAACATAACCGCCTCTCCCTGCAGCTGTCTTTATTCTTATGCCTCGCCTTGACTCCCAAACGATAAGGTCTTCAACTGTGATATTAGAAACTCCACCAGACATCTCGCTGCCTATGGATATTCCAGCACTGCAATCAACAAATGTAGTTCCAATGAAAACATGAAAGTGATTAAAAAGATAGAACCTGTAGACAATTAAGTAGCTGAAAGCATTGCCTCTCATAACCCATAAGTTGAATATTAAAAAAAAAAACCAAAAGTTAGGACTATAAGAGCACATAGAAAGAATATAATCCAACATATAAACAGCCTAAGCACTAATGCAACCTAATCGGGTGTCTATACGCTACTATATCCTGATAAATAATTTACCTGGTCTTATGTCCAAACATTATGGTAACTCCTTATCCCCTTCTTCTCGTTTTGTGTCCAGGGATTATTTGTTACTATATTCTAATTAATAATTCACCCGATCTTATGCCCAAACACTATGGGAACTCCTTATCCACTTGTTCTTGTCGTGTCCAGGGATTATTTGTCTTGATTGTTGTTTTGATCAGACACAAACAGGCTCAGGGATTGCTCTGTTGAATTCAAATCTGCAGGACCTCCTAGCATCACTATTTGCTGATGACAGCGTAGCCATTTCCCAAGCTACTATTAATGAGTGTAAACTGAGGATTAATCTAGAGAAGTCCAAAATAGGTCTAGATCTGGCTGGATTGGTAAAATCTAGAGTAAAATCTTCAATTGTTAAGAAATAAACTATGAAACATGGTGACTAGAAATAAAGTGTTTACCTGAACATCACCTTTGTTAAAGTTTGTAGAGATTAGTCAATATTTTATGTTTAGAAACCAGTTTACTTTGACTACTGTGTAGCCTAATAATGACAATTAACAACAATAGACGGCAAGCATGTATACAAAAAATATTTATTTTGCGGGCATATATGGTGTGTTTGCAACTTTCGAGGGATAAACATGCAATTTTGTGAGTTCACAGGGATACAGTGGTACCAACCCAACATGCTAGTAGCCAAGAATATCTCACCTCACAACAGACCGGACAGTGAGATTGCGGAGTGTGATGTTGGTAGATGGACGCCCATATGCTATTCCATACTGATCCCAACCACTCTTTATGGCCACTGCATCATCACCTACACATATGTAGGAGTTCTCTATTAACACATCCTCACAAGAATCTGCAGAGACCATGAGCAGTTGTCAGCATTCGAGGGGTAATGTTTTAAGGGAAAAATATATCAGCGAATTCATATAAATTGCAAAATGGGTTTGTGTATGAAGCATTGAGTCAAATAATTATATTGATTATTTTAGAATAAATAAGAAACCTTTTATGCTTGTCGTTGTTTTTCTTTAAACACTAGGAGTAAAGAGGGGTCAAGAGTGGTACATCAATAAAAGAAACTGACTTTATTGTTAATGCAAAAATAATTCAGGTGTGACAGTTTTACATTAAAAATTCTAAAGACTACAACATATCAGTAATTTCAACCAAAGCATGCCTACCTGGGTCGATTCCATCTGTGTTTGGAGCTCCAGAAACAGGAGCCAATATGGTGACATTTGAGATGGTTACATTCTTGCAGTCATAGGGATGCAGTGTCCAAAAAGGAGAGTCACGCAGAGTTATGTTGGAGATGACTATATCCTTGGACCACATTAGCTGAACAAGAGGTCCTCTGGTATAGTTGAGAACCTTTTTCTTGTATTTTGTCCACCATGCTTGACCTTGACCGTTTATTGTACCATTATGTCCTGTTTCATACATAAGAATGTGTTCAAGAAAGCAGGGTTCTTTTATAATGCTTATCAACAGTAATTTAACCTGAATAGCATCATCCTCAAGTATTTAATCAGCAATGAAGTATTAAAAAGTATCAGGGATTTAGTTATTATTAGATTATCAAAGATTATGACAACTAACGTTTGCTATATTGCTCGAGTCAATATGGTACGTGCAATATGGACTAGTTCGACTCGTGACTGAGACGAGGATCACCCAAGTCCCCATCACCCTAGCGTACCATATGTTGGTACACCGATACAGACCGGTATGTACCAACCCGACAAATCTCCGAGAGGGGTTCGGTACTCGAATGACAAACCTTGATAACAAACATATCATACTTCTGCAACATTACACAGACACACCATCTCTAGAAATTAACCACCCACTTCTTACATAATTTAGGGAAAAGTTGTTTGTCAACATAATAGAAGATATATTCCTGACAGAGATTAAGAGTTGGCACCAAAAACCTTTCTACATCTGTTTCCATCTGTTTCGGTGGACAGTGGAAAGCAAGCATCATGTTTTCTCGTGTTCTGAAAAAAACTACAAAAAGTTAATAGGAACTGCCTGAAAGGAAAATGATGGAAGAAATGAACTTTTTTGCAGAACTTTCCCCTCGGCAGTGCTGGTGAACCCCTGATGTTAATTTGTGTGACCTTGCTTTTCTCCTGCCAAACTGTTCTAGGTCGTCAACAGCTAAAAGTTTCTCACCATGTAACAAGGGAGACAAAACTAAAACCTGGTCTGGAGAAGGTTATTGATGAATAATAAGGATGCTGGGATGAAGAAAAAAAAGGTGTACAACCTACAACAAGGACAACTGAATTCAATAAACGATATAAAACAATCTTTCTTGGAAGCTTGGCTCAAAAGGACTTCTTTAAGATGAAAACTACTGCCTTAAAGCATCTTTGACAAAGAAGCTTCAAATCCTAATGTCATAAATATTGATGGACAACTCTGAGAACTACTTGATGCTTCTATATTGTAAGCTTACAGACTATGCATCATGGTTATTCAATGGCCTTCTCCAAACAAAAAACTTAGCTTTCTGTTGATACATTAACTAAGTTGCTTTTCATTACAATAGTCTAGGTACACTTCCCTCAGAGGCACCAGGTATCGACAGATGTTCTTGTAATTTTCATTTATGAATGGAGTTCTTAAAAAAGAACAAGGAAACATAAGAGAATATCACCATCACCTGAGATGTAGTTAGAAAGGGTGAAAAAGCACTAAAATGATAAACAATGGTCAGTCTCAACCTCATTTAAGCGTATTTTTATCCGCCCAACAATGTTGTGTACAACAACTCAGAATTGCATTTTCAATAAGTTAACTGTGCTGTTTTTTAGCGGTGACACAAATTTTGCTTCATAAATTGATTTAGGGCATAAACTCTAGTAGTTGTAAATTCTACTATTTATCTTTCTCTGTGAAGAGGATTCACTAATATTCACTTTATGAAGCAGAAAATTAGAAACAACATGAAATATAAATTGCCACAATAAAAACACTGACCAGTTATAACAATATCCTTCAGATTTTCACCATGTATGAGACTTCCGTACCGAGGGCCCCTGTGTTCCCGCCCATATCCATATGATGGCAAAGGAGGCATCAGCGGCCAGTATCTTTCATCCTGATTGAGAAAACACTAAGTAATTTGACAAAAGGAAACAACCATGTCCACTATATATAAATAAATCTTGTGCTAAAATTCGATCATCATGCACAAAATGATTACTGACACATCTTGCTTATCATTAAAACATTAGAAAACATAGAACTTGGATCATTACTAGAGCATGAGGAAAATAAAACCTCACAAGCTAAAGAAGCCCTATTGCTGCATGGCACTAATCATCTTGTATGTCCTCAATACGTTGAAGTCAGAAGGAGAACAGGAATCCTAATCGAATGAACGTCCTATTTGTTGATGACGATCTATGTTCCTAGCATAAACAGCAAGTTGTAAGTGACATATGGATCCAGAAATGAGGCTAGTGTTGGTTAATTGTTCCTAAATTTCTTTCCTGTTATACCTTTAATGAAACGAAACTCGAATGGTATTACCTCTATTCCCAAAATCACTGCACCCTCAGCGAGGAAGAGGGTCATGTGACTGGTGAGATTGAAGGGCGCAGTGAGCCAGAGGCCGGACGGCACGTTGAGCTGCCCGCCCCCCCTCGCCCCAAGCTTCGAAATCGCCTCTACCGCACGCTCAAACGCTTCGGTGTTCAGCGTCTTCCCATCCCCAACCCCGCCAAAATCCGTCAAATTGTACAGCGCCGCCCGCAGTCTCGGCGACGGCCGAGCCACCGTCCCCCACCGGAAGAACGCGAGGCCGTCCACCGAGCTCGTCTGCCACCCGAACACCAGCGCTAACCCCACGATCCAGAGCACCAAAACCAGCGTCCTGTGCGTGGTGAGCAATCCCATCAGCCATCGCGGGTGCTGCTGGAACTGCAATCTCCATCCGGAGGGAAAGATATCAACCATGACCTGATCCAAACACAAACCAAGAAACCCTAGGATTCAATCAGTTCTTTCGCTCTGCTCCACGAGAAGAGATGAAACAGGGGTCAATCGGCAGATCTCGGAGAGGAGAACTGGATCCTGCTGGGGACAAACGAGGTTAAGGATCGGAGAGAGAGGGTCTTGGCCATGGAAGAAGGCGACCGGGAGATATAAATGAAGGGCGAGAGGTGGAGTGGAGTAGAAGGGAAGACGGGGAGCAGGATGTCGAGAGTTCGGGGTGCGTCAACCGACCGGAAGCGTAGAAGTCGACTCTTTAACGAGAATGCCCCTCTTGCTACCTTTACGATCTTGATCCAACGGTTCACATCTGCCTGCAGACCATCAAGAGCGATCAGTTAGATTGCCATTGCTTTCTGAGGCGATGAAGGGAAAAGTATTGAATATATAAATAAATAAATATATATATATATATATATATATATTCAGTAATTAATGTAAATTTTACATGCTTTATGAAGGCCAAATTAGCTTATTTATTTTTGCTAACTATTACAAATGTTTTGCATAAAATATTTTTTTGTGCATTTAAAATTATAGCCTTTTGATTTCAACCAAATGTTTGATATTAGTTTAGAGTTGGGGTCATGCTAACCTTAGTTAATAATTTAGATGATAAGAATTTAAGTCGATTATCCAAAAAAATCATATATTGATATTGGTGGAAGTCTCGTGTACTAATTCCTCGTTTTGACTAAAATTACATCCATCCACACTTGTACAATCAATTTTGGATAGTTCGAATATTCTTCTATGACAAAGTTCTATTAGTACATGATGTTTGATCATGAGTTCTTAGAGCATAAAGTTGTGGCTGGTCCCATGGTCTTGCTTGTGCTTATAGCATTGACTTTTAGCTCCCAATAAGAATGGAGTTGTGTGGCAGGTAAAAGTTCTCATGGATTTCTTCTGATTTATGAACATCTAATCTAACTCAGAACATCTGTCATCCTATGTTTGTTTTGGAGTAAGAAGCACTCCACAGAATAGGTAAGCAGAAGCTCTCATTAGGAAAAGGAAAGAGACTAATTGTTAACTGATGAGACATCAAGGTAGGTGGGAACTGATGGACTCAGTTAAAGTCCACAGCAGTAGCAGATTTATCAAGGGTCTGAAGGAGGTGGAGTTTTTTCAGATGCTGTGGTTTGTGAGTGATTGCAGAAGGATTTTGTTTCTGGAATCCTTGTTTTTCATCATGTATGTGCATTTAAAATGTACAGAAGGAATCAAGATGAGAAATCTAGATGATTCAGATGCCCATTAGGTTCCAACACCTTCTTCTCCTCTTCAAGTTCTGTAGAAACTGCTGACTTGTTCTCTGCAAATGAACACTTGGTCATAGGAACAGAAATTATGGTGATATGATGTCTTACTCAAAACTGGATCTCTCTGAAGGATGCAAGTCTTTCCAGTCTTTGATCAAGCCTTGGCTTGCAAGCAGAAACTTTCAGGATATTTGATATTCTTGATGAGTATCAAGTGACTCCAAAAGAATTCTTTTTTTCTTTCTATTCAGATCTGAACCTTAGCAAGAAAGATTTGTCACTTTTGTTTGAAACATTTCTGAATAGTAAGCAGCTAATAGTTTTAAGTAATTTGTGTTCAGAAATAAAGAAGTTGACAATTACAATTAATAATCACACTGATAAGATTTAAATCTACACCTTTGATTGAAACACACAACTTCTGTAGTTGCTTGATTGATTAGTGATTGCAGGTGCATGGTTTAATGGTGGAATTGAGGCTTTTCTTCTGGTTTTTGATTGAAACCATGAGATCCACCAAAGGCTTTACAAGTTTTTGTAACCCCAGTCATTGTCAGTATTATTGTGATAATCTAACTTGGTTATAATTAAAGGTAGCTTAACTTCCTAATTTGATATCTAAAATTTGTTTCTTCTAGTCATCGCTTTCTAATCAGATCGATCTTTTCCTATATTATATCTAATTGGATCAATCTGCTATTTTTTTCTTGTCAAATCAGACTTCAAGTTAAGATTAATTTGTCCACATCAGTATCAACCAAATCCATATTAATCATCTAAAATATCACTTTAAATTCTCATTTATCATTATTGTAATCACCAATCGTATCGATTATTATCCGTGTTAAATTGCTTAGAATTGAACTCAAATTGTGCTAAATCAGATTATATTTTATTGGATTTAGAGACTTTGGTTCCATCAAACCCAAATAATCAAATTGGCCTGACAATCCTCTAATTGATATTTGAGTATAAATCCTATAATTTTTTCAACCTTATTACAAATTCACTACAATTTTATTCATAGTTGACAATTAACCGACCCACACAACTGAAAAAAGAATATATATATATATATATATATATATATATATATAATCATTTGTTCATAGTGATCGAGCTCAATTTAAGGTATAATTTTCATGGATTTGAAAGAAAAGGAAATATGAAGATTAATTTGTCTCACAATTATTGTACAAAATATTAGACAAATCTTTGGCACAGGCAACTGCTTGCTTTGCACTCTGCAATCCCCAGTCCAATTCTGTAGCACCACTGCATCCCTTTCTACTTCTATTGCTTCAAATTAATCTCTGTTAAGCCAATGAAATCAGCTGTTGATATTGTCTACTATTTCTCAATCCTTCTTCATTATTTTGCTTCCCTTAGCGTCTGAAATATTCTCAGGCTACAATGAAATGGCACCACAATGGCATGAATGTATAGTTGTGTATTTGTTGCACATTCTCAGAATGGTTGCCATCTATCACATGATGAGTGGAGGCTTCCAATGAAGTCTCAGAGACAAGACTTGTTCAAGGTTTCACACAATTTGTAGTCTTCCTGGAGACTTTGGTTCCAATCCTGTTGGACCAGGTAAGCACTTCATCCAGATCATGAATGAAATAGAATTAAGAATAAAGTGTCATGTGAACAAACCAGGTGAAAATTTTGTATTTTATGCTCACGAATTTGTAGTGCTTGGCACATTTGACAGTCCTCTATTTGTATGATAAAATGGCTCCACTAATGGAAAATTAGAAGAACATATGAAAGTGTTGTATTTCATCCATGCCTCCAGATCATGCATGAAATAGAATTAAGAATAAAGTGTCATGTGAACAAACCAGGTGAAAGTGTTGTCTTTTATGCTCACGAATTTGTAGTGCTCACGAATTTGTAGTGCTTGACAGTCCTCTATTTGTATGATAAAATGCCTCAACTAATGGAAAATTAGAAGAACAGAACCGTTTCCTTGGACCTGTGGTTAGTGCTTGATATTTGAAATTCTTAATCCTTCAACTGCTTTAAATTCTGCAGGATCTGACCCTGAGATTCTTTTGTGGATTGCTCAGGCCAAACTCATGTACAAAAGCTTGGCTTCATCCAAAAATGACTTGTAGTAAGTGCTTGATATTTGAAATTCTTAATCCTTCAACTGCTTTAAATTCTGCAGGATCTGACCCTGAGATGCTTTTGTGGATTGCTCAGGCCAAACTCATGTACAAAAGCTTGGCTTCATCCAAAAAAGACTTGTAGTTAGTGCTTGATATTTGAAATTCTTAATCTTTCAACTGCTTTAAATTCTGCAGGATCTGACCCTGAGATGCTTTTGTGGATTGCTCAGGCCAAACTCATGTACAAAAGCTTGGCTTCATCCAAAAATGACTTATAGTTAGTGCTTGATATTTGAAATTATTAATCCTTCAACTGCTTTAAATTCTGCAGGATCTGACCCTGAGATGCTTTTGTGGATTGCTCAGGCCAAACTCATGTACAGTACCAGCATCCTCATCCCTGCATGCCTTAAGAAAAGCTTGGCTTTATCCAAAAATGCTCATAGTATTTTTCTGAGGAATCAGCAAAACTTTGCAGATCCTGTAACAATGTTTAAGGATCGGCATTGCAACATCTTCCCGGTAATTTATTAATAATTTTCTGTTAAATATTATGAAATAAATAGTTCATCGTCCTAAATGATCAAATAACTAAGAGATAGATAACTTCCACAATCAGTGAAAAGGTCAATTAAAGTCTGTAACACAGCCTCCCAAATGATGAAAGTGAAAAGTAGATCCTTCAGATTTCAGAATTGTTAGCATTACATGATAACTGGAGAAAGAGGTGTCTGCAAAGTATCAAGAACACTATGTATCTTATTTATTTGCTTTAACTGAATTATGCAATGAACTAACAGCATTGGAGGACATGACACAAATTATTTGCTTCAACATCTATATAGTCTCTTTCCACAGGCAAAAATGCACATGCGACATTGTTGTGTTCTTTTATTGTTTAGACATTTTTGTGGAAATATCTATTGCTTCTTGTAGAAATATTCTATATTCTCAATTTTGCAATGCCAAATCAATTTTTCTGTGTTGAGGGAATGATTTCTGCCCAGTCCAACTCGCTTTCGCCGAACAATCTTGTTTTTTTTTTTGAATGAACAAAATTATTTTTTATCATAACTACACTAAGAGATCCATGTTCATGTGATCTGACATAAAATTTATCATATTTAAATTTTAATAAATTAATTAATTAGATGGATAATTTATTCTAATCAAAAAATATTTTTTGCCTCAATAAATCATAATCCAATTAAGTTAATAAGAAAAAAATCTAAGAAAATAATTTAGTCTCGCATTAAAAAGTAAAGAAAAACCTTTTGAGATAGTGATAACCACAACTTTTTTTGATAAATGAATAATAAAAAATATGCAATGAAACATTAATTTTAAGCAATATAAGATAAAAAATATGTACTGTGCCAAGTCAACGAACAGACCCCTCCAATGGCTTAGTCGTGATTACTTCCAAATCTGAGCCCAGACTCGGTCCATAGGAAGTCAAATCTTCGCTTATTCTTTGCTTAATGACAAAGGAAATAAAATAAAATTAATTATATATATATATTTATTTATTTATTTATATCTATAAAAGGAGGGTAATAATAGTTGGGGGAGGCATCGATCCGTTTCGCCGGTACGCGACGCTATCCCCCTTCTGTAAGAAGAGAAAGAGAGCGTGAGAGAGACTGTGGCGGAGTGGAGGGAGGGAGGCGACTATGGCGGAGCACGACGCAGAATCCAACGGCGAGCTCAACGGCCACGAGGAGACCACCCACGACCTCCAGTCGCTGCTTGCCAGCGTTGGTCGGGACTTCCTCGTCCGCAACACCGGCGATCAGGTCCCCTTCCGTCGCCTTCTCTTTTCTATTGCTTCCTGCTTTACCATCTCGAGAATTTAGCGACTCGGCCGCCGTCGCCGCCCTCGTAGTGCTTCTTCTCAGTATCGTTTCTGCCCACGCACTGGCCTCGTTATCGGAGGTTCTCCAATGATCGGGTTCGGACATGGACGGTCGGGAATACCGTTTGCTTTCTTGGAAATTAATAGCGACCGCTATGTCGTTCTTTTTCCAGATTAAAAGACAGGGCCAAAAAATCTGACGGTCAACTTTTATGTGCTTATCTTCAGTTATTTATTTCACTTTAATTTTATAAATTTAGATTAAAATAGCCACCAGGTCAAACACCCGCACTATGTTGGTTAAGCTAATGATGTCATTAGTTTCTTTTAGGCGCAATTGGTGGACTTTGTTTGTATACATGTCCTAGTTCTGAAAATTCAATAAATTAATATAGCTTTTATATTTCGTGTCTCGTAGTTTTTATGCATAAAATATGCTATTATCACACTTGTTTGTGATTTTTATTCATGATATGAGATGTGTTATCTGTAATTTGAATTAATGCTTCCAACAACTTCAAACAATGGTCAAAATATGACATATGCAGTAGTGACATGCATCTATACACAGATCATTTTTGCAGCTTTATATTCAGAGTATGATTGGAGTTTTATGATCTTACCTTTGTTTCTTTGAATGCTTGATCTTTTGGATAGATATCAAGTTTGTTCATGTTGCATTACGTAATGGTCTTAGAATTTACATAATATTGTTGATAAGTTCTTTTAAATTTTTTGTGGTTCTTTGTTATGGTTTCATATATTTAGCATGTAACTCATCTTAAATTTGGGTATACTATGTTTTCATCCACCATAAGTTTGATTATATTTCTTGAAATATATCACTTTAGTATTTTATTTTTATAAAAATATAAAACCTGTATATATGTTTGCATATCACATATGCACCATGATATACACATCTGTATTTTAAACTTTAATTTAAATGATAAAATTAATCTATTATAAGAAGATAATTCTCATGTACAATTCTATACTTAGTGGAAGCCAAACATCAGATCTAGAATCCAATATTAAATAACTTTTTAGATATGGATCTATGGCCTTGTTAGATTAGAAATGAAAGCATATGACCATGACAAGAATAAGTAAAGAACGAAGAATACATCAAGAATGATTTATTAATCATTTTCTATGAAAGGTTACTTATTTAATGGCTTATCAAAAGCTTAGCAGATTTGTGTTCAAATATTGCTAGATACTTATCCTAGATTTGATAATAGATCCAATTAATTGTTATAGTTTAATTCATGCTTTTATACAATATACTTGTGAAATTATCTGTGTATTACATAAGATAAGTATTTCATATTTAAATGATAGTTAAAATCAACTATAATAAGATCATTGTCAATGGTGACTTTATATAATACATATAATTTTTTTTCTATAATAGAAACAACTAACATGCTAGGTGATAAGTCAAACATCAACTTTAGATTTTGATAAATGATAAATACTTAAATTTGGATTTATGGTTTTATCGGATTTGGATTCTGTATTCCTTTATTGATCTGGATCTATATGTATGCATAGTTGTATATGATGATGCTGACAGATTTTTGGCACATTCTTCCACAGAACATGTAAGGAACAAATTGACCTATCAGCAGTTTCCTATCAAGATTATTTTCTCAATGTCATATACGGTGGCACATTGGAATGTCTATTATGGCTGATATATTTTCTGGTTTATATTAGCTAATAGCTAATATTCTATACTATAGTGTGCCTTAAATCTTCCTTTTAGATGGTCTTGGAAATTCAGTATGGGCTTATTCTTGACTCTGTAGACAAATAGACGAACTAGTAAAATGAATAAAATGGATGCTTTCTTCTTGTGTGTTTGGCCAGTGTTACGAAATTGGTGGAGTTTTGGGTGATTCCTTCAAATGAATATAGTTTGAATAGGCATTGGTAGGTAATTGGAGATTTTTAGTTGTGCTTTTTATGCTGATTTTCAGAATGATGACTTCTCAACTTTGAGGGTATTAATTAGTATATTTTGAAGATAAGAGTGGAGACCTGTGTTTGTGGTACTTGATGGTGACCACTTGATTTTGCATCTGATTGAGGATTTACTATCCATGTCATTTTTGCTTTTGATGGCCGTCATATTTTATTAATGCTAAGGGAAGGAACCATTTCATTAATCATATGGAGCAAAGCATTGCATAACACATGCTGTACTTGAACTGAGCTTGGTTTTCTCTTTGGCCTTCAATTGAATGTATCCTTTCTAAAATCCTTTAGTGAGCTTGGTAACTACAAGAAATCAGTTTTGTGCGCGTAGCAAAATTTATCCTGCCTAGGGCATCTTATAGTTTCACTTTCCCAGATATTACTTTCATATATTATTCTCACTCCAATACGTGTTTAAGCTTTGCAGATAAATTGTATTGTATTCTGACATCGTGCTTCTATTTAAAATTCTTCAGGTGAAGATCAGCAATTTAGTTGGTAAAATTGTTGGTCTTTACTTCTCAGCTTCTTGGTGCGGACCCTGCAAAAGATTTACCCCAAAACTGGTTGAGACTTACAATGAGCTATCCTCTGAAAATGGCAACTTTGAGATTGTTTTTGTCTCGGCTGATGAGGATGAAAAGTCATTTACTGATTACTTCTCTAAGATGCCATGGTTTGCAATTCCTTTTTCAGACTCCGATATCCGTGATAGACTCAATGATTTGTTTGATGTGGGTGGGATACCTTACCTAGTGATATTTGATGTCAATGGGAAAGTTCTTACTAGTGTGGGTGTTCAAGTGGTGAGGGATTATGGATCCAATGCTTATCCATTCACAGATGAAAGGATTCAAAAGCTGAAAGAGGAAGAAGAGGCTGCAAAACAGAATCAAACTCTTCGAAGCTTGCTTGTGTCCTCCTCTCGTGATTTTGTGATCTCAAAAGATGGAAATAAGGTGATTACTTCTCATTGATATTGGAGTTTTCTTTATATATAATATCTTAACTTCATCGATATGACCTTTAGCATATATGTCAGGTTCCTGTGTCTGAGCTTCAAGGAAAGATTGTCGGTATATTCTTCTCAATTAGCTCATTCAATTCATGCAGTGAATTTGCAAAATCACTTAAAGAGATGTATCTAAAACTGAAAGAAAATGGTGAGAACTTTGAGGTCGTACTAGTCTCCTTGGATGATGAGGAGTCATCTTATGAGCAAGGCTTTGCGGACATGCCATGGCTTGCAATTCCCTTCAAGGACAAAATCTGTGATAAACTAGTTCGCTACTTTGAGCTTGATTCCATTCCTACACTGGTTGTAATTGGCTCCGATGGGAAGACTCTAAACTCCAATGTTGCTGAGCTCATTGAAGAACATGGGATTGAAGCATATCCATTCTCTCCTGAGAAGTTAGAGGAGATTGCAGAAAAAGAGAAGGCAAGGATAGAAGCTCAAACTCTAGAATCACTTCTTGCTTCTGGAGAGCAGGATTATGTCATTGGAAAGGGCGGCATTAGGGTAAAAATCCTATATAATGTGTTTGCACTTTGCTCTTATTTACATTTGATCTATGGAAAAATATCTATTACAAAGCACAGATAAGAAAATAAGTTCTTGGTATGACACAATATGGATACACTGAAATATCAAATGTTTAAAAGAATAGCATACTATACAGTATGATTGTGTTGGTAAATAATAATTTGAATGAACTGTATTATGTATAAAGAAGTTCTTTACTTATGTAGACGGTTAATTGATGCCAACATTAATGAGTAGTAAATAACTATTAAAGAATACATTTACCAATTCATCAAGGAAGAAATTGTTTCTTATAACCTTATGCTACAAAATGGACAAAAGGTAAACTAATGAGAACTTACAATGAGGGTCAATGAAATTATGATTATAGTTTCTTATCCATAAGTTTATTTCTGAATACAAATGACAAGTAATATTTAAGTCATATTTTTAAGGTGTCCATCATATTACATGAGATATCTACAAAGTACATCTGAAGTATTATTAAATGTCCAGTCTTTTATAATTATATGTACTGTATCTAATAGGTATCTGCAAAGTAACCAGTGGGCACTGGCATTCACCATATTGATCTGTGGCACGTGTCTCCCAACACCATGTATGCTTAAGTCTTAAAAAAGGTTTTACAGTACATGCTGGCATATCATGTGTTGGTATGGCGAGACATACCAACCCAAAACATCAAACTATGTTTTGAAGTGTTTGTGTTTGATGTGACTAAATTTGATGCCTTATGATTTTTTTTCCTACTTGTATATGCAATCATGAATCACTGCTGATTATGTACTTTTAAGTTTTAAGTGATCTTATTGTGACACACTTCTGACTCCGTGTATATGTTTGAATCAGTTGAAACACATCGATTAGATCACAAGTTTTTGGTTGCAAGTCATATGTCATCCACTTGCTCCATCCTCTTCCTACTTGTAAGAAAGGAAAGATGCTTCATAAATGATGGTTTCTACTTGATGATTAAATGAGTTGGAGATTCCCCTATATTGAGAAATGCCTTACTGCAGCAATGCCCATCACCATCTGGCTTGGTATGTGCCATCAGCATGGTTTCGTGCCAGGCCAGCATGCCGGCAGCTGCCAAAAGAGAAAGAAAAAGGAGGAAGCAGAAAAGTGTGGGAGCTTATGTGCTCAATGTCCTTCATGTTTCTTAACCTTATGAATGCTAGTTTATATGTAAGTTTTGTTTCAGTTGCACTGCTGCTGAATAAACCAGAGAAAAATGATTTTGCCAGTTTTAGAAGTTACTGTGAAATGGTTGTATTGGGATGTAGTTTCATCTGGTTAGGCGTGTCAGCGAAACTGCCGTCCTTGTACTGACCAACAAGAAGGCACATGCCAATTTCATATGATTAAAGTAGGTTAGTCAGAATGGAGTTTGCCCTTAAAAATTGCCTTTTTATGGCGGTAGATCCTTGTACATATCAAATGCACATTGAATTGAATAACCTGGACTACTGTCTAGAAAATATCAGGCCAAGACAAAGGCTTTTCTTGTTTAATTATTATAGGCATCAATAGGTGGGCTTGGGTTTCTTATGCTACTTGCTTTATTGGTAATTTAAATTATCATGTACTACTTAATGTCAGTGGTGAATCTCTCTGTCTCCTTTTCATTCTTCTCAAGATAATAGGAAAGGTGAGGTATGAAAGGTGTTTTTCTTGATAAGCTGTATGATATTGCAATCTTCTAACTTATTTAATTGCTCTTATGGATTAGGTTCCAGTGTCTGAACTCGTCGGGAAGAACATACTTCTTTACTTCTCAGCACATTGGTGTCCTCCTTGTCGCATGTTTCTACCCAAGTTAATCGAGGCATACCACAAGATCAAGGAGAAGGATGATGCCTTTGAAATCATTTTTGTGTCGAGTGATCATGATGAGAGCTCTTTTCATGACTTCTTTTCGGAAATGCCATGGCTGGCACTCCCTTTTGGAGATGAGAGGAAAAAGTTTTTGGGTCGCACCTTTAAGATCTATGGTATTCCATCGCTTGTGGCCATTGGTCCAACAGGAAAAACTGTCACCACGGAAGCAAGAGAGCTGGTAATGACCCATGGTGCTGCTGCCTATCCGTTCACCAAGGAACGAATACAAGAAATCGAGGCTGAGATTGAGGAGATGGCAAAGGGTTGGCCTGAAAAGCTTAAGCATAAGCTACATGAGCAGCATGAGCTTGTGAAGTCCCACCGCAGGAGCTACATATGTGATGCGTGCAACGAGGAAGGAAGTGGGTGGTCCTTCTACTGTGATGATTGTGACTTTGATCTGCATCCCAAGTGTGCATTCAATGATGATGAAGTGGCTAATGGAGTTGGTGATTCACACAGTGATGGCCCTGGAGAAGAACAAACGGAGAATGGCAAGGAAGGATACATCTGTGATGGCGAAGTCTGCTATAAAGGTTGAGAGTGTCCATTCTCGATGGTTATTGAAGCTGCTTAAGTTAATCTATTGTTCTGTGTGCTTTGACATCTTTGTCTTCCTTTAAGGTATTGGAACTCCCAAATGGTTGACTAGCAATGTATGCCACAAATAAAATGGATCATTTTGTGTACTGGATTTGTATTGTTGATGTATAATTATCACTGCCTTCTCTGTGAAATGCAACTGTGTCAATTAAAGAAGATTTGGATGGAGAATACATCGAAATCGTTGGTACTTGCATTTGTCAATGGAACATGATGGAAATTTCAGAATGCAGCCTAGATATATTGTGTGTGGCTTTGATTCTTTGGTTGCTCAAACTTATCTGGTGTTTCCATGCTGGTGGTCAGAGCCTCTCTCCCTGATCTTTCTATTGTTCTTGGAGAACAGGAATGGTTAAAGGTGGCTGTTTTGTTCTTGAGAGCAGCATGGTTAGGGTTTATCTACTGGCTTTCTCTGATCACTGACATAATTTCCGTGTCTGAACTCCACATCCATATGAACATGCTCTTCTACTTCCCAGCACAAGTTTGATGTAGGCATTTGTTCTTCATCCAAGGCCGCAAAGTTTCTAAAAGCTGTTTAAATTTGCACAATATCTTGCTTTTGTGTATATTGTTTGTTCTAACAACAACAACAACAACAAAAAATCTATGTAGCAAATCCCAAATAACATATTTGCAACATCATCTACATGCATTGCTTGTATCAAGAAAGCCATTTTAAATTGGATCTTTTTCAACACTCGAAACATTGCATAGTTCGACTTCGTAGCAAAAACATTTCATCTTTATGCATCCAATATATTTCGCTGATACTGAGCATTCTTGGCTTAGTTGATACTATTTTGAACCACATAAATTGTGCAAGGAGAACTATCAAGCCTCTTTGGCATCCCTACTTCTAAACTTTCACTCATGTTCTATGCATCCTACATTTGGGGCACAACATAACAATCAACATTTCCAGGTCAACTCATCGAAGAGATTTTGGGAGTTTCTTCATCATAAATTAGCACCAAAATGATTCCTGGATTTTTAATTAGCTGATCCAAAACATGATCAGTGCCAACTGGTGACTCTTTGAATTATCCAGTTGACTGATGTAAAAGTTTACAACAATCCTTTGATGCAACAGCAAAAGATCAATAAAAAACAAAGAGGAACGAGAACTTGTATCACAAAGAAGGATGATGTTTAATCAAGTGCTTGAAACATGATCAGTGCCAACCGGTGACTCTTCGAATTATCCAGTTGACTGATGTAAAAGTTTACAACAATCCTTTGATGCAACTGCAAAAGATCAATCAAAAACAAAGAGGAACAAGAACTTGTATCACAAAGAAGGACGATGTTTAATCAAGTGCTTGAAATTTGCAAGCCCAAAATCTTTGTTTGCCACAGACACATGAGATGCCTTTTATAGGGTCCATTAGCAGCTATCTTCTACAGCCATCAAAAAACTCTCCAGAACATGGATCAAAACATTGATGTCTACCCCTTAAACAACATATTGCCGGTTCACGTAGTTTGACAACATTAGCATTAAAAGACAAATGAACTAGGTAACATCTAGCTGAGAGGGGTCGGTTAAGCAGATTTACTTCAATCGTATCCTCTTCTCCGGATTC
Organism: Musa acuminata AAA Group; assembly: GCF_036884655.1. Lineage (NCBI taxonomy): Eukaryota > Viridiplantae > Streptophyta > Magnoliopsida > Zingiberales > Musaceae > Musa > Musa acuminata. Next base: position 7,769,554 of record NC_088340.1, read on the forward strand.
TTGCCCATGTGCTTCCTAGATTCTGAAGTTGTGATATTTGAAGAACCAGAAGACTGTGCCCTCCCCTTTCCGTTGACAAATTCCGAGAAGGATGGGATCGGAGGAAGATCAATCTTTTCGCTAGGATTCTTCATCTCTAATGAACAATTAAAATTTTCTACTAGGGCATTACTATTAAGCTGGTTTTCTTTATGCACAGCTTCTGTAGTAATCCCATCCTGAAGCAAAGCTGAATCAGTACCACTTGGAAGATCATCCTGTCCATAACTGGAGCTAGTCTGGGTAGATTCATCACTAAGCCTGTCATATATCTGCTCAAAGCTGGAATTTGACAACCACCTGACTGTGGCAGCAACTTGCGAAATGTAAAATGTTTTCCCAACCTTCTCGTACTTCTTAAAACATTCCATTTCAAGGAACGCAGCAGAAGCCTCACAGTCTATTCTGAAAGATGACAGAACAAGAAAGCCAAATTAGAGGAAAGAACATCCTTATGAGAACTCGTAGTATTTGATCAAAAGTTTGGAAAAAATGGTGAAGGAAAATGAACTAATATAGGGTAGAATTGAGTAAACAAAATTATGCAACCAATCAAGCTTTTCCAACCAATCCAGAATGTGGTTACATAGAAAAGTAATTTGGCATTAATTACTTTCTTAGTGCCTATGAACATAAGAAATTAAAAAAAGTCGGTCTTATGTGGTTCTTTCTTTTGTTGTAGAAAAAAATTTCTGATTACAGAGGGATGAAAAGAGTGGAAGTTAATTATGGAAAATTTTAGACACCAAGTTTGAAAAAAATCTACAAATAAGGTAATTACTCTTCTTGATACATAGACACCAAGACTAAGTTTGCATTGATTTCCAAGTTTTTATTTTTCAAATTTTAAATATCAAAACAGAAATACGCCAAATGAGTCCTTAAACATACTCATATGAGATCCAGGTATCTCACTGGCAATAGATACAGTGCATTTCAGGGGTATGGCAGGGCAAGTTTATGGAAGAACATATGCTTGATAAGGCTTTTGTTAAAAAAAGAAAGTTGCTTACGGTAGCTTTCTGAGCCGTTCCTTGGTCTGCTTCAGAGCATTCAAAAACCTTTTTGTGCTTTCTTTTCTCAATGTGTCAGTAATGGTCTTTTTGTCGCTGCTACCCTGATAATCACCCAAGAGATGTGATACAGCCATTCGAAATGGTCAATCACATGCAAACCAGCAGTACTTATATTGCATTAATTTCATTAACTTCACTATCAAACAAGGAAGAGAGAAACTAGAAGACAAGACTAGACAGAAAGGATGCATGCAGACTATACAACATATGAACACCATGTAGAGCTTGGTTTAGAATGTCCTTGTAAGAAATTAATGTGAACTTCTATCACACAGCTTTTAATCTTCTGAAATACCAAAAGTCTGATGGGTTGATGGCATATTTTCTCATTTTCAGATACTTCGAGGCCAGATCTGACTGCCTCTGCATGTCCACATGTTTGTCAGAAATATGGTCTACAAATACCATTCATATGCTTACACTTACATCATAAAAAGAGTTATTGAAAATTTGAAATGATTTAGCTTATCATGAAGCATTTTATCTTACATCGTAAACTACAGCCAACACTTCTGCAGTTTACAAGAAAACACCAGACTAATCCATCTAATTTATGCAGCAGCCTCTGCAATAATGTGCCATCAGCCTTACCACGGTATTTTTGAAGGAAAAAACCCTCATATTTAAAACTATCCTCATTCACTGAACCTTCTCCCATCAATTCGATGGTCACTAAGTTCCCTAGGAAGTAAAAACTAATTCATAACTATGATTGATGGAGGTGGAGCCAAAATTTGGTGAAAGAATTGTAGTCAACTTCCAGCAGGATAATGGAATCCATGGTGGGAACTAATTTCAAAAAGAGCAGTAAAGTATCCAAAAAATTAAGAAGTCCCAGGGGCAAAAGAGTTGCATTTTGGTCTATAGATAATGTGGTTGCAGTTTAATGACAAGGGCATTAAATTAAACGGAAAAGTTGGTTGCAGTTTATAGATAGTGTGGTTGCAGTATGTAATTAGTGATAATGATGGTGCACTCTGTGACTTGTCAACAAGGTGTGAATTATATGCAGACAACTATAAAATGGTATTCAAGTCAAAGAAACTGGTCAATTTTGTGAAATATATTAAACCCTTCCAGCAGTGAAAGTTATGAAAAGCTGAAGCTCCAATGAACCTCTATATTAAATAAAAGGAGTATTCGTACCTGCTGGATTGGACCTTTACTCCGAAAATAAACCTCTTCTGCATGCTGCAATATCTTGAATTTTTCATCTAGTGCTGCATCTGTTGGCATCTTTGATCTGGTCATATTGCTAGCATCATCTGCTTCATCTGTTAGGTTAAAATTAACAGTTAAAAGATACATGTGCAATTCAAAAATATTTATAATTTCATAATGGTAAAGCTCAAATTTCTTATCCCTTTTGTGCAATAATAAGCCTTCTTTCTTCCAGAATATTTGTGATTGGATTCTTGGATTGAGCCACTCCAATTGTATAGTATACAAAAGAAAGAAAACAAACGGCTTCTTTGTTTCAGAAGAATAATCCCATTTAATAAGCTATATTATTTGCCAGAACCTAAACCATAGAGCTTAAAACCACTGAGAAGTACTGGAAGCAAACATGAGCTAGATAGTAGCTCCTAGATGACTGAAAATAAGATATATTAACAGAAAAGTTTGAGCTTTAACCATGAATGGATGTATTACCTTCAGAATTTGATATTTCTTCACCCAAGTAACTATCCTCATTTTCTCGATTCCAGAATTCTGTGCTCTGACCTTCTGAAGTGCCATAGGTTGTGCTGGAAACAACCAAGGGACAGTCAATTATGCATAAATCAACCAGGCGAATAACTCCTAACTGAGCTTGTTAGAATAAGTATGGTTTTGAGTCTAGGCCATGCCATACAATGACTGGCTAAAGTTATATCCTTAAAAAGTAAGAGAGCTACTATAATGCATAATTATGGTTAGACATATGGGATACTGATATGACTGCAAATTTAACATGGCAAACCTCAATAAAAAGAGCATATGGGACAGGATGCATGAGGCAATACAAGATATCTTTATTATATAATGCCATAACTGACATTTTGACATTTTGCGTTCAAATATATAGAACATATCCTGATAGACAGTAATATATCATGGTTCAATGATTGGTCTGTCAAACACTAACTGTTGCTGAATACTTTTCAACATGTGTCAAATAGTTTCAACTTTCAAGACTATCTACACTTTGTATATTTACATGTCATCTATATAAGGCTTCAAAACATGTTAAACATTATAATGTGCATATAAATTAAACATTTGTTGTTATGTTTTTTTATAAATTTCACACATGATGATCATAGATTGTGTAAATCATACTAGATGTAAAATCATAATATTGTATAGAAAACAATATTAAAAATTCATCCTAATTGTGGATGTGCAGTTTGCATAATAGTGAAAGCAACAAACTATGCTCGAACACTTTATTTAACTGGTATTTGAACTTTTTAACACTAACACAATACCTTTTAATGAAAATAGGAAAGAGCCTGGCCTTTTTGTGAGAATAATGTATGCGCTGAAGATCCTCCAACTTCTGCACTACTAGGTTCGGATGTTTGCACGAATCACACGTTTTTTGGCATAATGATGTTGATATCTACTTAACCATCGAATGTTAGTTAATTACAAATTAAAATAGGATCCAGACTGGAATTTATCAAGTATGTGGTGTTGATAAGCTACATGGTAAGAACCTGTTCACCAAAACTTTCAAGAATCTTTTTTCTCCGGCAACCAGAACCTTCACAGTATTCCACCATCTGTATATTGCAGCAATGCAATATTCTTTAACTAAAATTTGAGAAACATATAAATTGTCCTTCCAGAACAGTTAATACACCTGATTGAATGCAGCAAGGGACTTCTCTGACAAGCCATTTGAGGAAGATGAACATTCATTATTTTTCCCAATAGCATTACTCAGAATGAATTCCTATTACATAGAGAACAGACCATTTAGAAGTGGTGATCTCCATTAGGCATGAAATAGGGTATCTGGTATAATCACCATTCTTTTGCAATCATCCAATCCATAGTATAAAATACTCCTCGAAGACGACTGATCACGGCCAGCTCTTCCAGACTCTTGGTAAAAGGCTTCCATTGATTTTGGTATATTGAAGTGACAAACAATGCGAACATCCTTTCTATCTATACCCTATAAGTAACAAAATGGACAATGTGGAGTGAAGCAATTTAGTACTCAAACCAAGACAAAGAAACTTGTATAAAATTAAATACTCAAGGCGTTCATAGTTCATACCATCCTGTGCCAAACCCGAAGTGTAAAAACCCCAAATTTTTATGATTGGACACGAGCAAGCAACCGCAACAGACACAGTAGACAAAATGATGAGATGACAGATTTTCAGTAAAATATGAAATAGTCTGAATGCAGAAACTAAAAAGAACACCACCACTGAAGCTAGAATGTAGATTATCAAGATCAATTTATATTTAAATTGTTTTCAACTTATAGGATGAGTTAAGTCATCCTTCAGGTACAGTGTCACCAATACCTGGTAATTCGAAATCAACAAACATAATATAATCTTAAAATTTACTATTCGAGGTCCTTGATGTTGTGCAATGTCAACCTAAAATTTACTATTCAGCACAAGTAATGGTGAGATTCTGTATAGGCAATATAATAGGGTTTATCAAACAAACATAACTATAAGTCTATAACATTCTAAAGACATGGAGGAAAAGAAAAAGGAGTATGGTCAAAGCAACAAGGTGTGTATTGGGACACCCTCAGATAATAATTAAACTTAATGTATGTTTTTCTTAGCAAAAGATTAATCTTCTTTATCCTTAAAAAAGTAGAAATTATAAAGAAACAAGGAACCAATTACCTTGGATATTAGGGAAATTCTCAGAATTCTCCCCATAACTATCCTTATTCAATCTTAAAAACCAAAAGTTAACCAATTCATGTCCATTACCTTTGGCCTTAATGGGGTATTTCATATAGAATAGAAACATCATTTTTCAAGCTTGATGGGATATGACAAACTAGCTTGGTATAGAAGGTTCCAGACTCAATCATATTCCATTGCCACACATCAACAATCTTGAAGTCGGTGAGTAAATATAAGAACTCCTTAGGATAGGTTTCAAAACAAGCTATCAAAATAACTTTAATAAAGACCAACAATCAAGCAGAAACCCTTGATTAGTGCACTTCTGTGAAACAAGCCAAGTAGTTTTCCTTTTGTTTACAAGTAAGAGAATTCACCAGAAGTACAACAGAAATGTTACTTGCTGATTGAATAATGGATGCAAAGTCGCAGTACAAGAGGGCATTGGCTTGAAGTCATAACTATCAAGAATGGTTAGAAGTTATATCAATGATCTTATGGGTACCCCTAGTGAAACTTAATATATTGCTCGAAGTTGTATATGAAAGTTCACATAAAAATGGTATAGTTGACATCTTAACGCATTTATGCCCTGGTTTAATTAACTTAGTTTCAGTTACAACTTCTCATAGAGGCCCTGGTTTCGAGATGTGGAGTCATGATTTGAGGAAGTTGATCCCACAGTTCTCAAATGATTTGCATAAAGGGTCTCATCATAATTGTTATTGTATTACCTATGAAAGATCCAAACAAGTTAATTCAGACAAAAGACTATAATACTTTGCTGCAAGATGAACCAATTAACAATACAATCACATCCAGGAAATTAAACGCAGTTCAATAAACAATATATCAAATAGATTTACTAAAGGTATTAAGACGATTGATACCCGAAAGCTACTGTTGCAACAACAACCTCAATTTTGGAAGATAGCCAGTCATCCAACACAGTAGACCGCAATTTGCTACTCAAACCAGCATGGTAAACTAAAACAAAGAGAAAGCAAAAAAGAATACATCGATGTTATTATTAACAAAGATCCTTGATGGTTAACATTCAGACCTTACAGACATACCTGCTGATGAGATACCATGCTTTGATAGGTGAGATGATAAATCATCACAAGTGGAACGCTCATGACAATAAACAATCGAGCAAACATTTCCACTAGATTTTAGTAGATTTAACAAATCAGCATAGGTATCTTTCAAAAGATCTTTGTAACGAACTGCAACAAATAATTATAAATTAGATAGGTCTAAATTCTGGTTAAAAACAGAATGTAAACAACAGGAGAAACAAAAAGAGGGGAAAGACAGCATACTACTATAGTTTTTTCCAATCATCTTCATGATTAACATGATCATCAGAAAATGAAGAGAAATGAAAGAAATTATAAAACTTAAAAAGCAATGACAATAAATGTTGTGGAATCATGATGAGTTCCTGAATGAAAAGCTTACTTTGAGAGCTACATTTAAAACATATAAGAAATAGAAAGCACTACAAATATTACTGAAAATTCTGAAAGGAACTAAAAATGCAATCAAAACAAAGATTTGTAAACAAACTAAAAGAGAATGTCATTGATCAAAAGACAGTGACCTAATGATATTACCTTCATAATATATGTTAGGACGATTGAATGAAGCACTTAGGACTAATGGTTGATGAAGGCACAAGGAACTTATCACATCTTTCTGAACTCTGCATCGCAGAAGAACCCAGTTATTAACAATGCCAAAATAGTGTAATGATGTATGCAGTACAAACTATACCTTAATGATTAAGAAAGTCAATATACAAAGTAAAGGATAAATCATCTATCTAGATTACTGGACTTTGCCTCAGGTCTAAATATCAGAGTTATTGATTCATGCTAACGAAGATAAATGAGGCTTAATATTGGAAATCTTTATATTATTAGATGGATTCCACATAAAAGTCTGATTCACGGAACTGGCATGCTATGTATCAAGACAGAAAGGTTCCTTTTAAAATATATAGGCTTGATACATCATAAAACAGTCTAAACATACACCCACAAGTCCTGACAAAATGGATCAAGTTATTTTCTGTGACAAAAGAACAAGAATATTCATAAAGTCTCAGATATAGAATCTGGAAAAACATATAGAAATTGAGAGAGAGAGAGAGAGAGAGAGAGAGAGAGAGAGAGAGAGAGAGAGAGAACACAAGTAATTTTTCATTATAAGCTTATGCATAGTTTGAGGAGTAGTAATTAGCCAAACCAAAATTTTCATATGGCTTAGATCAATAGTGGCAGTAGATAAATCCTCTTACATTTCACCAGAAATCCCATGTGTCATTGTTTGAGTTATTAAGTATTACTTGATTAATCAGACTGCAATTTTTCAGACAACCTAAATCTAGCAGCCCTTGAAGATAATGGCAAAAATCAACTACAGTTTCCAAAAAGAACAAAAAAGATATACTATGACGCCAATTTCAAGTTCTTTAATTGGAACATGGTACATTGCTGGCAATGGACTTACCATACATGCCACTTAGCAAGAGTCTGCCAACCCACACAAGTACTGTCTAGCATGGTACTGCACACCATGCCCATGTATGGTACATGTGAACTGGCATGAATCAAAGGTGACATACATGTGCTAATTCTTGATCAATCTAGTTTGAAACAATTCAAACCTACAAATAATTAAAACTTAGGAATTAACATGGGATAAAATTGATCCAATCAAACACCTATCATACTAGAAATCAATCTTGTAGGGAACTGCAAATAATTGAAAATAAAAGTGCAATTAAAGGAATTAACCTATAAAAGCAAACAGGAAAAATGTATCTTTTTGGTAAATACAAGAAATTTTTCACTCACTTAGGAACAGCTGTGGCTGTCAGAGCTAATATAGGAACACCTGGAAAATGGCTCCTTAAAGAAGATAATTTGCGAAAGCTGGGCCTGCATTTCAAGTAAGCAGGCATGATAAAAATATTAGTAGGCTATTCTAGACTTTGAATATTATTCTTATTCTTCAAAACATGATTAATAAGTAGAATAATCACTATGCAGTACTCCAGGTTGATGATATTTATTACTAACCTGAAATCATGGCCCCATGATGAAATGCAATGAGCCTGAACACATATAGAATGGGTAGGTAAGGGTCACAAACAACAATTAGAAGCTACAAAGTAATAGAAGTCCAATTAAATACTGAATTTTCAAACCTCATCTACTGCAAAGAGACTCAAGAGCCCTCTATCATAAAGCTTTGTTAGCTTGGCCATGAAACTAACAGTTGCCACCAACTCTGGAGTCACATACAACAATCTAAGAGAAGGCTTTCCAGAATTTAGGTCCTCATGGATCTGGAGAGCAGCAACAAAAAAGATGTCTTAAAATAGAAAATGAAGTAAAACTTATTGTGAATGATTTTCTGGAATTCTGCTTCACCAATAATATTCACTAATATCAACATAAAAGTTGTATTCTTAGAAACTCAACTGTATGAGCCTGGTAAGTTATTTTTATTTCAAATGGTTACCAGAAAAATCTTGAAAGCTTAAGATTACTATTGCATAGATTTCTGAAGTCCTCATATCATCACCATAAAAGAAAACAAACAAATATCGTTATCAACATACAGACACATCAAGTAGATGCACATAAGAGAACTGTAAATTCTAAAATTAGGATGAATACCTAAATGTTGCAAAATATCTAAAGCTTGTTTGTCTGAAGCATAGAAACCAGAAAAAATCTTCTTCATATTACGGGGTCCAACAAAGGTACTGATAAAAAAATAATTAATGAGCATGCAACAACAATGCCTATTGCAACCCATGAAAAGTATTCAGATTAACTCATCATACTGCTCCCCACATGATGCATCATTGCATGGTTTATGTAACTTCTAGCAATAAAACTTCTCATACCTTCACTTGCAATTTTTTCCATTTATAGGACATGACATGTTATCACAACCTTCTTGACATAAGCACAATGCCAAGTTGGAAAAACAAAAAACAAATCAGAGACACAATCATTGGTGAACATAATTAGAAAAACAGAAGAGTGGCAGTCAATGACTGAACAAAGACACAGCCACATAGGAGTTAAAAACTAATGTTTATCCAATTTGTTGAATAATAAATTCATCAAAAAATAGGAATTTCACATAGATTTGTCTCAGTTTCAAATCTTCTAAACACTGTAACATAAAGCCCAAGACTGAAATAGCTAGGTACTGGCAATTAGTCATAAGACCGATGACAATCTTATACAGTTTCTTCCTCAGGAACTACAGTTCCTGTACACTTTGAAACATGATAAAACAGCTCTAATGACAATAGACTACAGTAAAACAGAGGTACCCATGAAAATAGCCGACTTAAAGATGAATGTGTAATGCAATTCTTTACCTTCTGTTTAACATGCACAGCTTGTGTAGAGGAGAGAAACTCAGCAGGAATTCCTTTCTTCCTCAAGGTTTCAACCTGGTTTTCCTATGAATGGAAACAAAGATTAAGTCACAACAAATGTTAAAATTGGAATAAATAAGAATAGTGGACATGCTTACCATCAGTGCTGCACCAATGAAATGAAAAGATCAACAAGAAATTGTCAGATAAGAGTACCAAAAATAAGAAAATTAGCTTTTTTTGAGCTACCAGTAGCCTATGTAAATTGTGCAAGGGACATATAGCATTTACCAATCAAGGGAGAGATCACAAGCACAATGCCCAGTTTTGCTACTGCTGGAATCTGATAGCACATAGATTTTCCTCCTCCAGTTGGCATGAGACAGAAACAGTCCCTTCCTGTAAGGTCAATCAATAATACAATTACGGACTCTACACTCTAGAGTGCTCAAATATGACAGGTCTTTAAGTAGGTCACATTTGTGTCTCAAATGGTATCAGAGCAAGCTCAATAATCTTGCAAAAAGCGTTCTCCTATATAACTCATTACCTGAATTTCACATTTGATTCCTATTTTATCCTCCTAATTTTGTTATTGTTTCTTCGATGTCCATGGACCATCTAATCACGATGATTCAAGTGACTACAAATCTGAGAGCACTCAGTAAAGATACTAAGTTGCCCATGGTACTTAACTAAATGACATCGCAAGATACGAGGTTTGAGAGTTCTATTATTCTTCCTACAATGCTCCACTATAACAAATTATTATATCATGACGGTTCAAGTGGCTAAAAATTTGAGGTCACTTTGTCAAATGAAAAAATCCTAGTTGATCAAGGTACAGAATAGTTGTTGCATTAAGGAGCAGAGTGTGGTCCAATCCCAGTGACATCTCATTGCATGAGGTCTAAGAATTGGTTTTCATAAAAATTTAGTGATCAGAACCATGAAAATGATCAGAACAATTAAATAAAAATTGAATACAAGGACATGATTATTAAAAAAAGAAGTGCCTATTTGCACATATGACTAAAATAAATAAATATTGAATATCCCATTGGGTCTTTATGTTAACACCACCAATGTTGGTCCTAAATTCAGATGAAAAAGGTGGAGGGTTGTATTAGGTTACTGACAACATCAGCATAAAACTTCTTCAAATATCATGAACATGGATCTTAACCAATTTCAATATAGGGCTAAGTCGTCATACGGAAGTGACATGAGGCACATTCACCATCTAGTGTCTGAAAAACAATGGGCTAGGAGGTCATCCAAAAGCAACCATCACATCGATGTTCGAATGTGGTGCAAAGTAGGGTAAGAATCTCTCACTATTTCAGACCAATGTGAATAAAAAAGTTAGCCCAAGAAAAGAGGATTAAGTTATCAACATGGAATATATGAACACTTTCAAGAAAGGGACTAGAGTTGGTAGGATTATTACCGCAAGAAGAATAAACATTATTTGCTTATAAGACTAAGTGGGTAGGTAAAAAGTTCAAAAAGATTCATGGTATTAGATTTAAAATTTAATTTTTTGAAAATTTTAAACACAAAAATGGTATAGAAATTGTTGTTTATAAGGTTCTTAAGTTATAGATGTAAAAATATTAGAGATAGAAATATAGTTCTAAAACCTGTTTTGAATGCTAAAAGTTAAATCCCTTAAGTTGGACTAAATAATCAAACCAAAAGAGAATTTTAGGAAAACTTAGATTATAGCATTCGACAAATACCTATAACTGAAGAACTTATGATGGGAGGAGATTTGAATAGTCTTGTAGGAAAATTGTATAGTCGATTTAAAGAGGTACAAGCGGCCTTGGTCATAGGGAGAGAAATGAAGAGGGTGGTCTAATCTTGGATTTTGTGCCACTTCATATGATATCATAATTGTATATAAAAGAAGAGAGATGAATACTTGATTATTTATAAGAGTGGTACCAAACTACCAATTATAATCAGATAAAATGTTTTCTCGCTAGAAAGTTAAATAAAGTATATGTAAGAATTGTAAAATTATACCTGCTGACAAGGATCATAATTTCGTACCATACCGCTCGATATATATATATATATATATATATATATATATATATATATATATATATTCTTCTCCCTGTGTGGATGAGAAGTCGCCGATTACGCCGAGGCCTTGTCGCAGATGAGGAGGAGGCGATATCTCATCTGCAGCGTTTGGTGAGAAAGGGCGACAATGGATCGAGATTGTAGAGGGAGAGCGGCGTCGGATCTCCAGGTTCTCCCTTCTCTTCTCCCTCGCTCTCCCTCAGCTAATACCACCTAGTAACGCGTAGCGATGAACGAAATCGACTGTCACCAGTTATTTAACAAGCGCTATGCACCAAGGTCCAAAAACGCCCGAGGCGCTAGGTGTTCGCCCGAGCGAAGCGAAACACTAAAATATAAAAATATATAATATAATTAATAAATATAATTATTTAAATAAAAAATATACTATTAAATTAAAAAAATCGGGTACAAAATCACAATGTCACATTAATAAAAAAGTCTCAAAAATTAAAACAATAAAATTTTACATCAAATCTATTGAGTTGCTCTGTACACTTGACATTTATTCTGAAAACCCAACAATAATTTTAAATAAATAAAAATTAATAGTATTAAAATCAAAATAATATATTATTAATCTAATAAATAAAAATACTATTATTAGTATACAGTTAGCAGTATACTGTTAATATACTATTAACAGTATAGTGAAAAGAGTGTGAGAAGACCGAGGCTGCTGAAGCAAAGACAATGGTATCTGGAGCGAAAGCGACGACGGCAACGAGAGCGACGGCAGCAACGAGAGCGACGAGCGACGGCGGGAGTGGGAGCGAAATCTGCGAGTGGCGAGTGATAGCGAAGCGGCGAGCAACAGCGGGAGCGACGACAACAGCGGCAAGCAGTGATTGTGGCAGCGGTGAGTAGCAACAGTAGTGGTGGCAGCGACAGCAGAGAGCAGCGACAGCGGAGAAGAAATCTAGGCGGCAAAATCGCGAGTGTTAGGGTTGGGGAAGTCGAGGAAATCGCGAGAGGGAGCCTGATATCGATGATTTAGTTGGTTCGATTGAACCAACTAAAGCACCGACGAACCAACTAAATCACCGAAGACCAACCAGACCTAAAAATCTAGTTTGGTCACCTGGTTTAACCCAACCGCTCGCCCGAAGCACTCGGCACCTGGGCTCGGGCGAGCGCCGAGGCGACATCTCTTTGAAGCGCGTCGCCTGGAAATGAAGCGAGGAGCTCGGGCCTCGCCTCACCCAAGCGCCTAGGCAAGCGCCCGAGCGCCTATTGTAATCACTGACCGTCACCAACCAATTTATGGTGGTAACGAGACATAAGCAACCCCAATCGACAATATCGCCCGATACGGGCGGTATTATTCGAAATTAAAATCCTTGCCTGACGAAAGCTTGATGAATTAACATACGTTGATAGTATTAGATATTTGTCAAAGAAAATGAAAGAAGAAAAAGTTAATAAAAAATTTATAGAGACTAGATGGTAGAATTATAAAGATAATAATATAAAAATATTTAAGAATAAGATGAAAAGAAAGATGATTTGAAACTTAAATGAGATAATATTAATATTATTTGGACTATAACAGCTAATATTATTAGGAGCTTAACAAAGGAGATTCTTGATGATGCTAAAGGTTAGAAGCAGTGTCTGCCATACCGAATCGTACCGCCCAGTACGGGCGGTACGTACTGGTCCGACAGGCCAGCGGTACGCGGACCGTCCGGTACCGATCCATACTGTAGCAATGCTACAGTGCTCGGTACACCTGGGTGTACCGCTCGGTACACCATACCGTATCGGTACCGAGCCCAGGTCGAAATACCGTTACGGTACGGTATTGCGAACCTTGGTTAGAAGTATAATTTTAAGTGAGAGTTGGCGACGGTGTAAGAAAGTTCAAAAAGTAATTATTATTAAAACATCATGCTTTAAAGATTAATAGAATTATAAAAGTGAGGAGAAATTTAAAAGATATATAGAATCTTGAAAAGAGTCTAAAATAGTGTTAGTATGGCAAAATATGAAACTTAAGATAATTTTTATAATAAATTAGGTAATAAAGATGGGAATATATACATATATATATATATATATATATATATATATATATATATATATATATATATATCGAATTCCTAAAACTAAGAAAAGAAAGTGTAAGGATTTAGATAACACTAGATGCATTAAAGATAGAGATCTTATTCGTTTATAAATTAACACGGTTAAGGAAAGATGTAGAAATTATTTTTATAAATTATTTAACAATATTCCACAAATGATTTAGCTTTAACGATATATAATAGTGGTCAATTAGTAATCATAGATTTGTTCGTAAAATTAGTGCTAAACTACACCTTAAAAAAAGATGAAAATAGCTAAGAGTGTGAGATCAACAATAGAAACTATTTATTTACTAAGATAATTAATATAAAAGTATAAAGAGAAAAGCAATATTTATATTTTTTATTTAGAAAAAGCCTATGATAAAGTTACTAGAGATTTATTATTATGGGCTTTAGAAAACAAATTTGTATCCACTAATTATATTAAAAATTATATTAACATTATTAAGGATATATATAATAATGTAGTCACTAATATTAGAACTATAAGAAGTTTGTCTAGTAAGTTTTCTATTAGTATAGAACTACATCAAGGACCCGCATAAAGTCTCTATCTTTTCTAATTGATGATATTGTCATGATTTATAAGAGTATAGAACGAATTAATACTAAACTTGAGTCATGCACTAAGAATATATGAGATGGAATTTTAGTACTACTAAGAATAGATAGAAGGATATAATTAAGTTGAATGGGAAAGAAATTTCATTAAGTAAAAGCTCTAGGTATCTTGGATTAATTATTCTACAAAATGAAGAGATCAATGAAGATATTATTCGTAGAATAAAAATAGAATAGTTAAAATGATTCTTATATGATCATCAGATACCTTTGAGGTTCATAAAAAAATAATATAAGATAGTTTTTAAACTAACAATGCTTTATAGACCTAAATGTTGACTAGTTAAGAAACAACATATAAAAAAAATATATGTTGTTGAGATGAGAATGTTGTGGTGTGGTGAATGTCTGCAGCTCCTAGAAAAGATATGAAAAAAAATATTTGTATTCATAAACGATTATGTATCACTTTAATAGAAGATAAAATGAGGGACAATTGTTTAAGATGGTATAGAATAACTATATATGTGATAGTTAGAAGAGATGAAATGACTACTATTAGTGGTATATGATGAGAGATCAATGAAGACCTAATAAGATTTTAATAGAAACTATAATAAAGATTTAGATACTCTTAACTAAACATATGACTTTTTACTGATCTCAATGATGGCAAAAGATCCACGCAACCGATCCAAATAGTTGGGACTTTATAGCTTTATTGTTGTAGTACTTTGGGCCCTATGTTGAATCAAGATTTAGATCTCATTGAGGCTAATGTTAAGGTAAAATGGAATTGCATTAGTCTAAATTAATTTTTATATCTTCTAAGTTTACTTGAGTCAAAATTGGATCAAAATTAACTCACATAGCTAATTCTTGTTTGAATTGACTAAGTTGATAATGAAATATAATCTATGGATTTAATCTTTTCTACTTTACTTTGTTCTTCTGAGAATCATAACTAATATGACCCTTAGCAAAAATATTTGTTTGCAGATGGTAGATGGGGAATAAAGAAAGCTGTAGTGTTTATCATAAAAGGAATCCTAGTATGCTTGTCATGACCCTTCATCTGGAATAACTTTAAATACCAGAGTTATGACGCAAATTACAGTTGTAATTGTATTCATTTCAGGATCAACAGAGATTCCAGTTGCTAGCTTTTATACATCTTAGTCATTTGTTACACACCATTCAGATGGTAGACTATTCGTAATCCATGTCATAAGGACTATAACATTTAGCCTTATCATATAACTTTTCCCTTCCAATTTGTATCCTTTAATTTTTCTTCCTTCATCAAAGCCTTTCATGTTCTCTTGCACACAATTATTTTGTCTATATTAATTATCCTTGATTAATTTGTTGTCGTATCATTGTAATTCCCTACATTTCATAATTAAACAGTAACAACCTGCATGCATAACAACAGGACTTTGGATATGGAATCCCTATGCACAAGCTACCAATCTTTGTGTAATAACATCAGTGAAACACAAGCATTCTTCCATTTCTCAATATACCAATGAAACAACATAAACAAAATGCAGAACTAGCTACCTGACAAAACCGCATTAATGGCCTGCAACTGTTTTCCCCTGAACTCAGAGTAGCCAAAATAATGATTTAGAAGCTTCTGTAAATCTTCTTTTGCAAGAATTTTATTTCCAGAACCCTTCTCATTTTTCACAGGAAGGATTGACTTCTTCATTACAAGCTGCATGACCAGAGAATGAACTCTATATAAAGATCAATTTACATGTTTATTTCAGAATGTCCACATAACTTGGACATGTATGTCAGTCAAACTTTTCGACCATAATGCACACCAACTTCGTGAAACCCAATTTAACAATAAAAAGGTGCACTTTAAGTAACAGGAAGACTACACATTTGGAAGCATCGAATATTTAAGTCATGTGTACAAAATAAATCAAATTGAACATAGAGATTTATGCAGAGATTGATGAGCAAAGATTATGGACTTCATCTAGTGAGACTTCCACACTGAGAAGAAAGAACTGAATTCCACTAGCTTTACGGATAATAATATTATCAATAAACCATCCAACCTTAATGGCGCAACACAAAAGCCTAAAAGGGTGCCTTGTTATCTGGCTAAGCTATCAAATGAAGGCACCAAAAGAACATCAATCTATCAGGAATATTCGGTGAGAGGTGTCTAAGTATTATCATTTGAGCACATTGTTGCAACATCTCCAAGAGTGTGGATTGAGTTCTTGAAACAGAGAAGTGTTCTTCGCTCATACTTTTTCGTCCACCTGTGATTCCTTAAAGGAAAAAAAGAAAAAGTAAAAAGAGAATCTAATGCCTATGAAATCTTCTCAGTCAAAGCTTGCTGGGCCATCACCAGCATTTGCTCCGTTTCCCGTTTCCCTTTTACCGTAAACCTCAACGATTAAATGCATAGAGAAAAGATAAAACTTGAAGCGAGAAGGAAAAAACAAACCCTAGTGATGTTTCTTACTGTAGCATCTTTGAAAATCTACGAATCATCTCAATAAGAAGGCATTCATTCTTTAACTGAGAATTACAATCTGAAGCATTAAAATGAGTCGCCATTTGCCGCATTGGCTGGAACATACAAATCTCACCTAAAGATTCAACCTCTGTGCACAAATATCACAAGAAAATTCAATCTGCAACGCAGGAAGAATCGACAATAGGTGCGCCAATCGGCGGAATACCAACTGGCGAGTAGAATGATCGAAGGAGATGGCAGGAGAGGGCACCAAAGAGACCACGCGCGACGATCGTTTCCGTGGAGAAGAAGGGTTTTATATCGAAAGACGAATCAAATAGAAGAGTGATTCGGTCATTTCAGTAGTATGCCGAAGGGCCCTAGCAACGCTGCCCGTTATATTATTTTAACGCTGTTATAATATAATAATATCCGTTATATACGGCATACATAACGCTGGTACGTTCGGGGGGTCATGTGAATTAATGGAATCCGAAAAATAAATTTAATTGGTGCGCGTGGTTACCAATTTCATTTTAATTGTTCTCGATTAATTACTTAATTATTTGAATTTTGATCGACGAATATAATAAGGGCCGTCATGAACATGCCCGTTATATACTATATAACGCTGGTATATTTGGCGTCTTGTGCATTACTTGATTATAATTGGTGTCATTGCCCTGCCAATTTAACCCTATTAGTTACTTGATTATATGAATGTGTCTTAATTCCGACCTAATAATCTGCCAAATAATCCATATTTGTTTCAAACATGATAAACAAATATTATATTCAATTTAATAAGATCAATTCGATATAGATATTATATTCTAACTAATCCAGAACCCAACTCTTTTTGTGTGTGTGTGTGTAGATCCATCTTCAATTAGGATAACGAAGAGGTAAGTACTTTGGGCGATCGCAGAAGAAAAACCTTTTATTTTAATTATAATTTTTATTAGTTTTGATTTTTCCGATAAATCATTCAAAATTCATAAGGCAATGCTCGAGGAAGATGCAGCAGAATCACACATGGTAATTCTTGGAATCATTATAGCATAGGCGTAGGTGTTGAAGAACTGAACATTTCATGTTTATAGAGTTGATATTGAGATGTTCAAACTTAATTTAGATTACAATTTATTAATCTAGATGTATGTTCTTTAGCAATATATTTGAATTCCAAAAAATATTATTATCATTCAGACATCAACCACAACAGATTCTTTGAATCTCCTCTTATAGTTTTGGGATCAAACAAGTTTGATTGAACTTGGATTTCCAGCAATATTGGATGTCCATCAGAAGGCCACAAAAAGACGAACAGACTTCATTTTTCCTGCTTTCCGTGACCAAGATAAGCATTGTCAACTGGCATTCAAATGAGACAGCCATCAAACACCAATGCATAGTATCATGGAAGAAGAAACATTGAACCCTATTGGTTTGTCTGATGGAGATCACACTTCTCTCCATAATGTCTCTCATTATCTCCTTATAAACCTCTTACAAACTATACTGCTAAGTCAAGAAATAAACTCTTTGGTTGCTAGAATTCAGCTAATTGCATTTTCTTTTGCTACATAATTCCTTCAACTATATGCGTTATTTTGCTTCTTTATAGCCTCCCATTCATTCATGTAGCTCATATTTGAGATGAAGTATATGACCATATTTTTCTCCTCTAGTAGCTGTCTATCCATAAACTCTGCTGCTGATAACACTCCTCCAATTAATCTGTCAATATGAATTGGTTCTTATATTTCTTCTCTTTTTGTTTTTGGCTAGACATCCAAACAATGAAGCTTAACAAAATCTTGCATTTCCCCATAAACTCGGAAATTAATGTGAAAAACAGATATCAGCATTATGCTAAAGATAATTCACCAACCATCAGGATTATGCTAAAGACCTGCATAGAATTAAAAGGGTCTATTATATAGATACTTTGCAATGTTCAAAAGTTTCATATACACCCCTCTCAAATGCAAAAAAATCATATGTCCTGTGAATACAGATGTATACCTCTGGAAGTGCATGTCTCTAATAAGTTTCAGATCTTTCGAGTTGTACATACTAAAAGACAATTCAGTAGCCCTGTCAAGAAGAATTGGTTCTTCTTGCATTAGTGTAAAAACTAATATCACAACCTAAAGATAATTCACCAACCATCAGGATTGTGCTAAAGATCTGCATAGAATGAGAAGGGTCAATTCTATAAATACCTTGCAATGTTCAGAAAGTCTCTACATTTATCCTCCCAAATGTATAAATACTCATATGTCCTGTGAAACACAGATGTACAGGTAACCAGTAATTTCAGATCATAAGTTGTGCATGCTGCATATAGAACATTCTACAATTTTTGTGCAACAAAATCCTCCCCAAACTGTAGAGAGGCACATAAGCAGTTTTCTCTGAAAGGACTAAGAAAAAACTTGGTTCTGTTGATAAACTATTTCTTTCTCTGTGTGTTTGTGTGTGGTTGATGGATTTGGCTTAATAGGATTAGCATGAAATCATACATTACTTAGCTAGAAATCACATTATCAAGCAAGTAACATGTGAATAATAACCTGTAAAACAACTTACCAGACTATGGTCCAAATGTGACAAGCCTCCCCCACCTACTTGTCACAGTAAGCAGAAACAACAAAACATCTTCCCTGTCCAACCGAATACTTCCAAGATCTCCACATCCACATCAATCAAACTTTTGGAACTTACTGAAACATCTATGAACACAAATTGTGTGATATTTACATAAAAGGCATTACTCCCTTCACCAAGAACCACATGATGAATAGCATGCAGAGAGGCGATCAACAAAATCCCATACAGTAATACTAACTGCACAGAGAATCAATTTAGCAAAGATTTTATTGTTTTATCTCTTTTTTTTGTGGAAAAGAATGATTTTCGTCATGTTCTCTCTGCATTGGTTGCATTGATTTGATTGAAATGGTAAGGTAAACATAATTGTCTAAGAATTAGATATATGGGTATTGTTCGAGATCTAAATAGTGACATTTAATTGATTTCCCGTCCCAATGATGGTTTTTTACTTTTTACCTTGAGATTTGTTGGCGAGGGCTTTGTCCCATTTGCTTCAATCAGCGAGACAGAGTCGAGAAGCAGCTCCCGGACCGTGCGAGCGAGCGACGGGCGGCGTCGGAGGACACGGCGCCGTCCTCCCCCTCAGCTTCACGTTGAGGGCTGTTGGGAGTGGAGCGCATCGCCCGCGGCGACTCGAGGCTGCGGCGGAGGAGCTGGCGCATAGCGGTGATGAGGTGCTCCGCGGTGTCGATGGGTGGGGAAGCGGAGCGGAAGCTCTCGGAGAAGCTGATGTGGCGGCTGAGGGCCTCCTCCGTGGAGATACGGTGGCCGGAGCGGCGGATCTCGTCCTTGACGGCCTCACCGCAGAGGCCGCATACCCAGCTGCCGCCGTACCGTTCGCGCACACGCGCGACGTAAGCCGACGTGCACTCCTCCATTAGTCCGCAGCACACGCAGGTGGCCCACACGACCTCCAGCTTCGCGTCACCCGCGTCGCCGTTCCGCACCTTCGTCGACATCTCCGAAAGCACGTAGCTCAAATCCCAAAAAAAAAAACGATCTATAACCACCGATTCGATTCCAAAGCGATAACTTGATAAAACCCTACCGTTCTTCCGAGAGCAGCCACTGGAACCCGAGAACGGTGGAAAGGAGCAAAGGAGGCAAAAGTATGGGACAGAGGATAAAAAGAAGTCAACGGATTGGGTTATCGCTCCTTCTCCCACGCGATGGAGGCGTTCTGCACTTCCCTCTCTGCTACGACCAGGACCACCGCCGCTTCCCCCACTCGGCCAAAGACATCTCAGGACGGGAGTCCTCCCTCAATTCGCTCACCCTCTCGCTCGCAGAGACTGGGCCGACTTCGGATTGTGCGACGGGAGAGCGTTCTCCTTCGGAATCTTCGCGTGCGTGCTCTCTCTTCTTTGGCTTCCTTCGATGACGAGCGATCGAAAGAGAGAGAGAGGGAGAGCGAGCGGGGCTTTGGGGGGGAAGACATGCGGTGCGGCTTTATTATTTGACTTCTATTGACCAGGCCCGTGGGACCCGCCCGCCAATCGTTGGGAAAGGGAAGGGACCAAATAGGGGTCCACCGGATGTCCGACGGGATTGTCCACTATTGACCTGGCGCTCGACGATGACTTTAAACGTGGAGATATAGCCAGCTGTCGCTCGTTCGGATCCCCTGTAACACGTCGGTCAGGAAACAGAGTTGTTTCGAAGCGGCCCATCGCGCGCAAACACCCACGTAGGCAGATCCAGCTCACTGTCTCGCTCGAACCATCAAGCAGACAATACCACGCTCTCAGCAGTCGGCTCCACAGGTGATGAGATGTCGGCCTTCCGTGATCGATGGCAGCAGGAGGAACCGTACACTAAAGGTAGATCCTTTCTTTCAATCGGTGCATCCTCTGATCAACGGTGTGGATCTGGTCTCTGCCCCTCGTGATTACTTACGGGCGGGAGGAGAAGTCCACGTGACGTGTGCCTGCAGTCGGCTCCACGCACGAGCGTGCAAGGCACGTGACCTTTCTCTTCCAACTCGCTTAATTCCTTGAATTCGATCCATCCCCGACTCAATCAAGTATCCATTATTCTATTTGTATTCGTCCAAAACCAACTAAAGAAAAATATATATTTGAACTTAACTAAATTTAATCAAAGAATATATAGTAGATATTGATATGGTAGATATCGATGATGATTGAATCGATTCCATTTGATTCAATTCAAACCTACGTACATACAAAATATGACATGGATGAAAATAAGGCTCAAATACTCATTTGATGGTCATACCTATACATAGATTGAGGTTGGATATAATTTTTCATATGATCCCTTCGATGCTTTAACGAGTCCCATAATGAAAAGTGAGAGTTTTGAGTAAATAGTAATTGAACTCAATTTATGTAATACGAAATTTTTTTTATAGTATGTTGAACTCAAGGGCTATTATGTCATGTGTTAAGCTCCGATTAAAGTGAATATTTTTTTTTATTATTTTCCCAAACACCCCTCCCCTTGAAGGTATAATTTGAGAGCTCTCTTAGCACGTTCATTATTGATATATCGAGCAACTTCTAACACTTAGCTCGAAATGGGTGCATTGAGTAACGCAAGAGACAACACCCCTTGAATTGTAATACCGTTGAGAAGTTTACTATAGTGGATGAGTATCTCAATCAATTGTAATATCGTTGACACTTATGTCTATAAAAAATATGTTGGACATTGGGATATTTTTATCTATGAAGGACGTATCATATGTATCGGATGCTTTCAATATTTTTATCTACAAAGGATGCGTCATGCTTCAGAGACACTTATGTTTGTAAAATATGCATCATATTTTGGGATGTTTTAGGTCATTTTAGTCATATTGTGGGTCGATGGTAAAGTATTATCGCTCGAGCATTCATTGGCGAGTCAATAGGAAGACGTTCTTATAACATGAGCCCTTCTTCTAATGCTAAATGATATTCTTCTAATGCTAAATGATATGGTAGATGTCGATGATGGCCAAATTGATTTGATTCATTTAGGTTCACATGCATAAGAAGTTTGACATAGTCGAAAAGGAGATTCGAACCTTGCTCAGTGTCTAAGGTTAGGTGAAGTTCCCGATGTAGCCTATCTAACACTCTAGTTTATGATATGAAGGGTTTTTATGATTAATTTAACTAGAGAGAATATTTTAAGGTATATACCAAATATTCTCTTAACATTTGTCTTCTATTCTCCTTATGTTATTGGGTTGTCAATTACCGAGTTTGGATTGAGATAAATGTTTCCTCTATCAATATCAAAGAAATTGATATTAAAATTAATATTATATCTAAGATAGAAAATAATTGAATTGATTTGGATAACTATTATTAATTTAAGTTTAAGTATTTTGAGTCATCAATTTTGAATATTATTGCATGTAGAAGAAGAAATGTAGTTCCTCTTAAACCGATGTGATGCAAAGGATGAGAATATCATCTTTTATTTATTAAAGACTACATCGAAGGTGCCTCCGATAAAATCTCTAGTATTTATTTGTTGCATTCTTAGAAGATGCAGTTGATAAGGTATATTATGGGTCCACACCACGTCACGAGAGGATGCCACATAGTACTGCAGCCAGGTAATCAAGAGGGGCACCTCCACGCATGAAGGTACCGCCTCACCTCCTAAGGATCGGCCACTATGCATGCGTACGACCGATCCTCATACAGTAGCATAAAAGCACCTGGCCGGGACCCAGCCAGGGGGGAGAAGGAGAAAAGAAAAATAAAAAACTCCAACCTACCACTAACTTGATCGTCGGAGGGACCAAAGTCGGGAAACACCCGACGACAATCTTTCTTGCAAGAAAGCTATCATCGTAGGCTAGAAGGCGCTCATCAAATCCCCGTTACCGATGCTGAAAGTAGTGTTCGATCGATCTCGAAACCCGGCTCAACCGACCAGAGACTCCCGACATTGCCCAGTGGACCAGGCCGACTCTATCAACCACGGCACATCGATCCATCAATATTTTTGGCGCCAAATGCAGTCGTGCCTCCCTTACCCTCAAAGGTGCCTTTCAGAACTCCAAGCTCTCTGAAGGGACAAAACCCTTTGGCGCTCCCACGTCCAAAGCAGATAATACCTCTCAACGCCCCCACACAATCTCTACCGACTGGGCCGGATGGGCATCCTCCTCCAAGAGGTGCCTTTTAGAGCTCCAAGCGCTCTGAAGGGACAAAACTCTTTGGCGCTGTCACGTCCAAAGCGGACAATCTCTCGCACCCCCAAGGTACACTGAGATAGACCAAGTGATCCCCTATCAGCAATTAGCGTTGCAAATTTAATATTTGTTCCATAAGTTCATAATGAAATTATACTGATTATCATAGTAGCTTTTAAATTTAAGATTGATTTAATATTTGAGGATTGATATGGTATGCTAAAACCTTTTATCAACATCCATCAAAATTAAAGAGTCGGTAATTTTACGAGATACTTCGGTGATAGAAATGTTGGTACGAGGATGAGAATGTCATGTCAACATCCATAAGAATCACGTGGACTAATGCCAGAATTCCTGAAACGCGGGATGCCAGGCGTTCGGTGCGCGCTGGCAGAATTGGAGAACGTCCGATGGCGTTGAGATGTCAAATCATAGCAAGGACGATTCCATTCCAAATGCCAATTAGCTCACGAGCTGTTCATCGAGTCTCACAATCAAGGTGCTCGACGAAAGGTCTCCCTGCGTTATCTCCTGCCTTCTCGTTTATGGAGCAGGAGCGCACCACGTCTGCGGGCATCACGTCGCCGGCCAGGTTGGCTTTATCCGCGCGGTTGGTGTGGGTGATTGATGGATGTGGCCTCGGACGAAGGTATCGTGGGAGCTTATCCAACTTGGGCGAACTGAAATGATCCGTTCCGTGGAGCTCTTCGTTGAACGAAGCAGCAAGCAAAGGTGGTGTTTGATGACAGCAGCTACTCCTCCCCAAGAACTGGTACGAGTCTTTCAACTGAGCGTGGATCTGGGAAATGGTGGAGATGTCCACTGAGACATGAGCAAAAAGTATGCACGTACAGTGCTATGACACCACCATTGAGTAATTGACATGAAAGCCATGAGCCTTACATTATTCACCCGCGATCGACAACCGGGCAACGACTTATCGATCACCATATATCATAACTCATGGGGGAGCAGAACAGGTTAATCTTCGAGGGTAGTAATTCTCAGGCGATTGAGTTGACCTGCACCCCACCTCGCCTTGTTCACCCCTATGAGCGATAGCCCATGGCGTGTCATCTAATTCAATCCTGTTCGCTATCAGGGCTGGCAAGCGATACCCCCTCCATAATCATTTGTTGATGACATGTCATAAGAGATCATACGGATCAATTATCTACATAAATGAACCATAGAAGGGCATACGAATCCGTCACCCTTCAATCGTGGTTCCTTAACTTCCCAGGTATAAAAATTGATCCCTGATATCTGAACAGGGATTAAACCCTAGACCCAAAACCTTTTCTATTTTCATCATTCTATAAAAACTAACTTAATCACTGGAGGGATTAAGTTAGAAAAATCTCTTCCCCTCCCCCCGATTTTGACCTTTGTGCAGGACCCAAGGAGAGCAAAGCTTATTTCACTTTCGTCAACCCATCCTCAACACTAAATTCATCACCCTAACCACCATAATGGACACCTCAATGATCTTGTGCCTTTGGAAGAAGATCAAGTCAGGTTAACCCTTGGTTGGTGTGGTGATGTTTAGATAGTAATATTTTCACGAAAAATCATGAACACTGATAGAAACATTTAATCCTATATTTATTGAAAAGCAAAGAAATATTTATTGAGAAGTAAAGGAAGTAAGGACTAGTATATGACTAATTTATCATATATGACTAATGATTTCAGTGAATAGAAATAGTACTTCAGCGCAATGTCTCTTTTGTATCAGTCTTCTGAATGATTGAGATTTATCAACTTTGGAGCAATTTTGGACAGTGGATCTTTCCTGTTATTAGGATTGATATAAAGCTACATGGTGTGGTTGACAAGATCCACTCGAGTGGATGCATGCTTCTGTGAATTGACTTCTGAGGAAGCAGCAGACCAACCCATGGGCTTGTTAAGGTCTTATATTCCATATGTGACTGGATGGCAGATGAAGTACTCTCCAAATATTCTATGGTGCCTGTGAATCACATGACAAGGAGAAAGAAATTATTCAAGACATTTTTTTTTATACAATACGATTTATGAAATAAACATCCAAACAGTAATATAGATCGGTGATAGTAGATAAGATTTCCTGTAAGGAAATTTCGTTGGACAGTCGAGAAAATTCTTTTCTTCCAACATGTATAAATAAGATATTATATTCAATCATTTCAAGTGTACTTTTATCATTATAATTCAACTTATCATGGTATCAGAGTTCTACTATTTTAGAGCAAGGTTTATCCTTCTTTCCTTATTGACTGTTGCTATTTCCTCCAACGATTTTAACTTTGGAGCTACCGTCAAATCGATCGTCAGGCTCAAGTGCAGCACCACCAACAACTAAGTTCTCGCATTGCCACTCCTCTCCACTGTTGCATTCTCGCATTCTATCCTTTTAAGCTGTAGCTCCGACGACAAAGCCATTAGAAGACCTCCAAAGTTCACGAGTTCCACCACTATTGCACTAGCTCCAACGAGCAACACCCCTCTCCGCCTATCAAAGAGTTGCTGCTGTCCTTTCATGAATAAGATCTCGTCAATCCAAAGTATGAAATCTTATTTCGTATCATCAGAGGTGGCTGTGTTTCCATGAAGAGCATAAATTTTATGATGTAAACAGTACTTTAACAACTGAAATATATTGAGAAGGAAAACGAACAAAAAACATGGTTTCTCTATCAAACCATGTTTGCCTGCTGTACTATTGCTAGATAAATAGCTTGTATGTGAGTGTTATTCCTCATGTGAGTTGTACTGTTCACATGTGATATAAATGAGAAGAAAAGTCTTCTTTTTTGCCGTATCATGTTCCTTTCTTGTTCCTGGAATCATTTGATTCTGATGCAGTTTCCCACCCCAAATAACTCAGTATGGACAAGCAGCTCCATTTCCAGTTCGCCAACCTTGCAATTGTACATGTGAAGAGTACCATGATGAGCTTGGCCAAGCTGGTTATCTATTGGGAAACACAAGATCTTCCATCTGTGCAAATCCATTTCAAATCTTACGTCAATACTTTCCTGATCCCTTTCGAATCATTTGATTCTTTCTTATCTCGTTCGTGTGAGTCAAACAGGAAGGAGCAGCTTGGGCGGCAAAAGTGGTCTCCATTGAGCAATGAGGAGAGCTACGGCCATACATGAGATGAGGCAGAAGCTTTGACCTCATCATCATGTCAGCAGGACATAACCATGAATTCATGGAGGACGTGTAGAATGATTGATCAATGAGCTTTTTGGAGGGGAAGAAGATGACACCTGGGAGCTCATGGTGGTGGCTGACAAATGGCATGCATTCACTCACCACCACCCAGAGGCCACTCAAGAACAAGAGTGGATGATGGATGACCCTGTGCGTCTGTGAGTGAGAGAGAGAGAGAGAGAGAGAGAGAGAGAGAGAGAGATCAATAATGAGGTACCAACTTTTGAATGTATAGGTTGGAGAGCACTCTCCCGAGTCCTCATAAGCTGGTCTTTGCAACAGCTTCCCCGTGGGCTATAAATGCATCACTGTCGGGTGGCACGTAGGTGGAGGACCCACGCACTGTGGTCAAAGTCTAACTAGCCGTGGAGTTCGACATGATGGGATGAGTTATGAGCACGCAATGAAAATATTTTTTACCTGTAATTTGTTTACTTATATATCCCTATACTTTATAAACATAGCAAATTCTATTTCAGTGATTAAGAACAATCGTAATAAATATCGTCAAAATAATATATAATTAGAATTTTTTTGTAACGATGGATAATAATTCATACATGCGTTGTAACAGATATTTTGATCTTGCAAATGACAACCACAATAATAATTTTTGTTACAGTCTGCACCTAAACGTAGATTAAAACAAATATGTTTCTGATGTTTATCTTTCGCTAAATGTTTTTTGATGATTGTTATTTATGAGACATCTGTAACGATAGTTTCTAAAATGATGCTTATCAAAACAGTGATGAATTGTTGATCATTCAAACTTATCAATGACTAATCTACCACAGCAAATTGTTTAATCGGTAAGCATGTCGAAGTGGAGGGAGAAGGCACTTTGGTGCTCTCGGTGGTTGAGGAAGACATGCAATATTGCCACTCAAAAACTAGATGATGGATGGCACTGTGTCTCTCTGTATGAGGGAGAAAGAGAGAGAGATGATGATGATGCTCACTCAGTAGTGTTGTACAATTCTTGAGTGTGGCATGCTTTTGAATGATTAGGCAGAAGGGCACTCAAACCCCTTATAAGATTGCATCCATGAAGGGGGATGTCCCACATCAGTGTTGTCATAGAACCCTAAATTATCTGCTTGTGTTCATGGGATGAGTTATGAGAATGAGGAAGCACAGTCTTCCCTTTTGGCTTTGAATTCTTGTACTGAATTCTTGCATGGCTTTGAAGACCCACTATCGCTGTACAATCTACTAGTATTTATTTCTTTCTCTTATGTAGCTCTAAGAAGGGTTAGATTATTCATGAGAGTTCCAAAAATAAAATAGTATCACTGGTGGATTCAGTAGAGTAATTTAATGATTGATTAAGCTCATCGTATATGGAGTGTACTATGACAGAAAAAGATGTTAGTGTTGCAGAGAGAGAGAGAGAGAGAGAGAGAGAGAGAGAGAGAGAGAGAGAAGCTACATGTATGAAAGGTAGAAAATAAGTATACCAAAGCGTGGACGACGGTACATATGGTATGCATGTACCATATGGATGATGGATCAAGTGTTCATGGTATGGATGTACCATATGCATGCATACGGTATGCATGTTACCATACGACGATGCATATACCAAAATAAGTATACCATCCATGTACAGAAGCTACATGGGTGATGTGTTCACGTGAAGCTCGAGTTTTGAGACAGATCCCCATGTCGAAGCTCACGCGCAGTCGGCGTGAAGCTCGAATACAGAGAGAGAGAGAGAGAGAGAGAGAGAGAGAGAGAGAGAGAGAGAGAGAGGAAATATTTCTGCACCAGTATCATCCAAATCCATACCTTCCACACCCTATTCATATGTACTGTGAGCAAAACAATGGCATGTATCCACAACTTGGTATTTCTATAAGCATCATGTGCACTTTGAGGACTGCGGAAGCAAGAGAAGTTGCCATAGTATTCTCCAACACAAGTACTCTTCAATCACTTACTATATGTCTGTGTGATCAGTTCATTGTATTGGGGTCTGCTGATGCATGCAGTTCTAGATCTGGTCTCTAATGGCCATCGGACTACCGCACTAGTTTACTCTCTCTGGGCAATTGAGTCATTGTCTTTGGGGTGAGAATCCAAGTGAGGAGGCGAAAGCTGTGGCGTGAGTCTTGTCTCGTGAGACTGGCAGAGAGGACAAGGTGTCATCCATGCAAACAAAACTTGGTCACAAGGCCTCCTTGCGAGTTTGTCCTCCCCATGAACAGGACACTGCTGGCACAGTTGTCCACAGTCTCTCTCTCTCTCTCTCTCTCTCTTCCTCCCTTGCTTTATCCTTACCTTGAGCGCCCTCCCATGTCTTGACACTTTTGGGGT
Organism: Musa acuminata AAA Group; assembly: GCF_036884655.1. Taxonomy (NCBI): domain Eukaryota; kingdom Viridiplantae; phylum Streptophyta; class Magnoliopsida; order Zingiberales; family Musaceae; genus Musa; species Musa acuminata. The sequence continues at coordinate 7,798,483 of NC_088340.1, forward strand.
ATGAATCCAACAGCATGGACACCAGCTCAGGCCTTTAAATCCCTCTCACTGAAAGCTTCATGGAATAGAGCACATTCCTCTCTTTCTCTCTCTGATCCCTCTCACTGAAAGCTTCATGGAATAGAGTGCATTCCTCTCTCTCTCTCTCTCTCTCTCTCTCTCTACCTCACATCCTTACAACTGGAATTCCATTTCCAGCTCCGGAAGCCCAATCCAAGCTCATACCACTACAACATCATTTCCAATCAAGAGCATCTATCCTTTCCCTTGTCCTCCCTTCTTCCCACCACTCTCCTTATATCTGAAGCAACACCCTTCACTTCTTATCTCTCGCTGAGTTGCAAACATGAAAGAAGCAGTCTGTTATCTTCTACTGGTGTTCTTGAGTTCCTTCGCGGCAACAGTAAGCATGGTTGCATGCAAGCAGACTTACATAGTGTACATGAACGCGGCCCACAGGACGGAAGCCCATCCGACGCACGCGCACTGGTACGAGGCCCACCTGAGGTCGCTGTCCATTGATCCCGCCCGCCACCTCCTCTACTCCTACTCCGCCGCCGTCCACGGCTTCGCCGCCGTTCTCCACCCCGAACAACTCCCCCTCCTCCGGCGCCACCCCGCCGTCCTCAACGTCCACCCGGACCCCCTCCTCCCCTTGCACACCACCCGCTCCCCGCACTTCCTTGGCCTCTCCCCGTGGCCGCCCGCCCCCTCTAGCCGCAGCCACTCCCTCGACCCCGCCGCCGCCGCCACTGACGTTGTCATCGGTGTGCTTGACACCGGCGTCTGGCCGGAGTCCCCCAGCTTCGACGACGCCGGCCTCCCCGATGTCCCCTCCCGGTGGCGCGGCGCCTGCGAGGCCGGCGTCGACTTCCCCTCCTCGCTCTGCAATCGTAAACTCGTTGGCGCTCGCAGCTTCGGCCGTGGGTACCGCGCCGCCGCTGGCGGCGGGGACGCCGACAAGCCCCGGGAGGAGTACGCCTCTCCGCGGGATCGCGACGGCCACGGGACTCACACAGCGTCGACCGCCGCCGGCGCGCCTGTGGCCAACGCCAGCCTTCTGGGCTACGCCTCGGGCGTCGCCCGGGGCATGGCCCCTGGGGCGCGCGTCGCCGTCTACAAGGTCTGCTGGGCCAACGGGTGCTACGGCTCCGACATCCTCGCTGGCATCGACAAGGCCATCGAGGACGGCGTCGACGTCCTCTCCCTCTCTCTCGGCGGCGGCTCCGCCCCGTTCTCTCGGGACCCGGTCGCAGTGGGGGCCTTCTCCGCGGTGCAGCGCGGCATCTTCGTGGCCTGCTCCGCCGGGAACAGCGGGCCCTCCCCCTCCTCCCTCACCAACACTGCGCCATGGATCACCACGGTCGGCGCCGGCACCCTAGACAGGGACTTCCCGGCCACCGTCCAATTGGGCAACGGCGAGCGCTACGCCGGGTTGTCGCTCTGCAGCGGAGCGGGGCTCGAGGACCAAATGGTTCCAATAGTCTACGGCAAAGGAGTGCAAGTGGGCAGCAACTCCAGCAAATTCTGCATGCCCGGAACACTAGACCCTGAGCAGGTGAAGGGCAAGGTGGTGTTCTGCGACCGGGGAATCAACGCGCGGGTGGAGAAGGGGCAGGTAGTGAAGGAGGCCGGCGGCGTGGGGATGATACTGGCTAACGCCGCTGTCAACGGCGAGGAGCTGGTGGCGGACAGCCACCTGCTGCCGACTGTCGCCGTAGGGGCGAAGAGTGGGAACTTGATTAGAGACTTCGTGAGGACGAGCTCGAATCCGACGGCAATGCTTAGCTTCCGGGGCACAGTGCTCGGCGTGCAACCATCCCCGGTGGTGGCGGCCTTCAGCTCCAGGGGGCCGAACACGGTGGTGCCGCAGCTGCTGAAGCCGGACTTGATAGGACCAGGAGTTAACATACTGGCAGCTTGGTCAGGGTCGGTTGGGCCTACTGGGTTGGCGAAGGACGAGCGGCGATCCGCCTTCAACATCATGTCCGGTAAGCTTGATCTCCATTGCTGGTTCTTATCAATCTTTGCTCAGTGTTATGCATTCCTCGTTCAGTATTCTTTGGGGTAGAAGTTTGAAGTCCTCTGCAGCTGTGTTCTATCACACATTTGTTGCATTTCACTGCAGAAACCCTTCATCATTGCTTAAAGCTTGAAGACAGTTAGAAATATTATATCCATAACAATGCAGATAACACATAATTATCGAAAGGTGTCTCATAAATATACTGTTAGCTTCAGTTGTCTGACAATAGTTCTCATTTCTGCAGTCAAATGAAAAACTTAAAGAACTTTGGCTTTCAGGATTAGGCTAAGAATAGATAATCAAATATATGCAATATTTCCCAGACTCAAACCAAAATGATTTTGATAATAATATACATAAATTATTCATAACATATATTAGTGCTCTTTACCAAATTGCAACTTATTGCATACTTAATAGTAGCATTGCACAGTAAGCTCTTTAGCAGAGAGACAAGTGAAGAAACTTTGATGTGGAGGCAGAGGACGTGTGACGTAAACTTGTTCTACTATCTGAACAATCTTGGCAGAAATGAATAATTAGATACCGATGGCTAATAAAGGACAAAGGCATTTCCAATTTCGACATTTTGTTGAACTGATCTTGCATGGTTTTGTGGTGGTACCAACATTAGCTGAATGGCTAAATCGATGACAATTTTAGATGTCTCCACGGTAACATTTCTATGTTGTCCGTATATTTTGATAGTCAAGGATTATATTATACATATACACACCGAAGCCACTTCTAAATTATTTTTCCTGTGGAATGGACACTATAATTTTCATGTGTGGTATGTTGAATTATTAAAGAATTATTAAACGAAATCTGTAATCAATCTTGACTAATTTTGGTGTCTACTTTTTTATTGGATTGAAATCACTTTATGGGCAAAAGCAACATAGCTAGATTTATTTGTTCTATGATTTTATGAATGGTTCAGGAAAATTGAAGAATAGGATGCGCTGATCAAAAGATGCCAATTGATCCAAAGATCAATCTGGTATTTAGAATCCTGATAGAGCAACTTATGAATGATAGATCTGAACTGAAAATGATTATCCTTCGTTATTTGGACTACAACTTATTTGAGCTTTGCTTTCGAATAAGATGACACTGACAATATTGTTGTCTGCATTACAAAATTTCATCCTGGAAGTAGTATGGTGTCACATTTTGCCCTTTTTCTATTTGCAGTACAACTAGGCTAAAGTTTATATATTGGTGAGGAAACATGCTCAGAAAAGTGCGAGCATGAAGTTCCAGCTGGTAGATAGTATCAGTGTGAAGTAGATACAACAAGAACTGATTTCAACATTCCATAATCTCACTACTGTTATCTAACTAGTCGCCTATCAAAACATCATTGATATCAACATGAAGATACCTCGTTGCAACTGCATTTTGTTTGCTTGATTAAATACCAATCCTATGCCATATAGGTTTTTGTTGTTCTATAATGATATTTGGATACTTCTCTCTGCAAAATGCAGTAATTACTATGGGCAAATAATTGGTGGCTTGTGAAATTTTCATCCATTTTAAGATCCAACTTGTATGAATGTAGGAACATCAATGTCCTGCCCTCACATTAGTGGGGTTGCTGCATTGCTAAAGGCTGCCCACCCTGATTGGAGCCCCAGTGCCATCAAGTCTGCCCTCATGACCACGGCATACACTGATGACAATACTGGATCTCCTCTCGTTGATGGTGCTGGAGGTTCACCTGCGACACCATGGGCTTATGGATCCGGTCATGTTGATCCACAGAAGGCTCTCTCCCCAGGCCTCATCTATGACATTGGTACAGGGGACTACCTTGCCTTCTTGTGCTCCCTGGAGTATTCCACCGACCACATTCAGGCCATCTCAAAGAGCACTAACAAGACATGCTCACGCCGTCTCCCCAATCCTGGGAACCTAAACTACCCATCATTCTCTGTCGTGTTTGGTAGAAGGTCCCGCAGATTCGTGAAGTACAACAGGGTGCTAACAAATGTTGGTGTGCCAGGTTCTGTGTACAATGTGAAGGTCGGTGGACCTCCCGGTGTTAAAGTGACCGTGAAACCAACAAAACTCATCTTCAATCAAGTTGGCCAGAAACTGAGGTACAAAGTTACATTTACGTCAACAAAGGCAGGTGACCCAGTAGATATGGCATTTGGTTGGATCACTTGGAGTAGCGAGCAGCATCAAGTACGAAGTCCCGTATCATATAGATGGCTAATATCCTGAATTATCAGGATATGTCTCCCTCTTCAAATGACAGATAAGTAAGTGAAGAGTTGAATTTGAAGGTTTTCAGACTACTTTTGCCTAACGTGGCGCAGAATAACAATTATTTCTGCTCAAGTGGCTTTCTGAAGATCTATGGCTTCATAATACTGTTTTATTTCCTCTTGTGTTTCGATTTAGCAACTGGTTCATCAAGAGTCAAAGTTGGTGATCCATGCCTCTTCTCGCGGCATCTGATGTTTGGGTCTGGAAGACTGTTTCATCAGGTCATCCTTGAACAACTAAGATTTAAATCAGAATGTAATGACATCAACTGATAAATAAAAATTGTAAGTTGTTGAATGTTCCATTCATGTTCGGGTTTCTTCCATATTAAATATTTGTTTCTTCCTTGTGTATGATATCTGCTCGATGATGTCTGACACGGCTAGATTCATGCATTTCTTTGATTGTTCCTTGACCAGGATTTTTTTTTCTTATCTAAAATGTCTCCATAAAACTAGTTCTGCTGCACCATGTAATATCTGTTTACAGCTAATGGTAGATCTGTTCATCATGCACTACAAAACAGCTCAAAATCTCATTTAGTTCACAACATTGGGCACAAGCAAATCTCATGAGTTGAAACTAATGATGTTTAAGCTCTTGCTCAATTGGTGCAGATATATTCCATGCTGATTGACATGTATGATCTTTTGTTTTCTGGATGCAAAAAACATCATGCTGCATATAATAATATAACATAAATCTATTTTACAAACCGAAAGATGCTGACCAAAAATGTTACAAAACTGTAATCTCTCACATAAAAGTTTCTAATCAGACTCTTTTAATTATGCATTTTTTATTATCCAACTGCTCATTTCTCAGGCCGGTTACAATTATCTTCCATCACCTTCACCTGTGAGTGCAAAACATCTTTTTCTAAATCTGATTGCCAAAGGTTTATCATCTTTTTGTGGCAGAGCTTTGTTCATAAATATTTGGCATAATTGAACTAGCTTTTCATGATAGAGAGAGGTCACTGCAAGCAAAGAAAGTTAGGAAGACACTATTTCCTGAACCATCTAGATAAGCTTCTGGGCACGACTTTCTGTGTGTCACAGGATGAACTTTTCTTGCTTGTTAAGACTCAGGAGCTGTTCGCATGACAAGTCTGGTAGAGATCTTATGGAGTACAGCAAGACAAGTCCTCCGAGAACTCTGCATCAAGAAATGGCCACAACCTCATTCAATCTGGGATCTTTTGACCATGTACCAGGCCACCATTTCCTCCTCTATTGTAGGCAGATAAGATTAGGTTCAAGATCAGTAGGGTTAGGCAGGCTTGCTCTCGATCTACCAAATCCGGTGTCTGGTTTTGGAAAAGTCTGATTCCCATTTTCCCAAAATTTCGAGTACAGAGTTCTTCCATGCATCATCGAGATGAAGAGTGGAACCAACCACTAGGCTGAGACCTATGAATTAGGGGTTGACATGATGTTAATAATGGAAGCTTTACATCTCCCAGTTTATACATTTGTTCTTGAATCTTCACAGCATTTCTTGCGACCGGGTATCCACTGTCAGGTACACACACACACACACCTCAAAGGTTGTATTTTTCTGAGATTGCAATTGAAATGACAGATTTTTTTCTTTCTTGCCTTTGAGTAGGCTGAGCATACAAAAAGATTGTTTAGTTGAGCTCTCCTCCCTGGGGGTTGTCATCATTATGTGTAGATGATTGGCTTGCTTTATGACTTCCAGGAACCTTATGGAAGTCATGGCTTTCATGCCTAGTTTTATAAGCACTGTGATAATTGTTCATGTTGAAAAACCGACACAAGTTAGAAGAACAAGGATTAGAATTACTAAGTTGTCATGATTAGCTAATACCAGTGTTCTTTCTGGTTTTACTTTGGCTGATTAGCCAATGCTTTATTAGAACAAAAGGCTAAAACTAAGCATGAAGTTTAAATTATATGACATTGGGATCCACAGTAAAAGGAACAACAAAACATGGATGGATGGATAGATAGATAGATGGACTGAAGCCAAAAACCAACACATGATACTTTGTGATGATTGTAAGCAATCCAAGTTGAGCTCTCTGGAGGTTGTCAACATTATGGAGATGATGATTTGCTTTATGATTTCCAGGAGCCTTTTGAAAGTTCTGGCTTTCATGCCTGAAGGCAATGAATTCAAAGATGCTGCACTCTTTTCTTGTGCCCTCGGTTTCAACGCAATCATTTACGTTTGGTCTCTGTAGCTTCCACCAGAAAACGTGCCTGCAAGCAAGAGTCATGAGTTTCCACCACCACCCTCGATATATTAGCTCGATGGACGCAGGCCGGGAGAAGGCCAAGGCAGCGAGAACTGCTTCTTCCTCTCACTCAGCTAGTTCAAGGGAAACATGGGTGGGTCGAGCAACGTGATGCCCGTCATTAGCAAGATCTACTGCTCCTCCTCGCCCACGACGCTGACGGTGAGGAAGAGGCCTCACGTCATCAATGGAGGTGGCTTTGTGGTGATGAACGCCAGCCATGGTGCGGTTTTCGTGGTGGAAGGTTGCGGAATCCTCGGAGTCAAGGGGGAGTTGGCGTTGAAGGACGGTGACGGAGGGCTGATACTCTCCATCAGCAAAAGGGTAGCGTCTCTCGGCCTGCTTGGTCTCGTCAGCCTCGATGTTGATGTCGTTCTTTCTGTCACAGGGAGGAATCGCCCAAGCTCTGAGCACCCGCCGCAGATGGAGCGGGTACTTGACGGACTTCGAGGGAAGGAAGAAGTCGGTGTTCAGCTTGACGGATCCCAAGTGCCCGATGAGCAACGCCATCAGGATCCATCTTGAATCCAGCGGACACAGCGGAGGCTGGGACTTCCAAGTTCACGGGTCCTTCGTCGACAGGACATGCACCATCGAGGATTACAGCGGAGACATCGTTGCGCAGGTAAGGACGTGAATTGTCGACGAGCATGAACTCATGCTGACGTGCCTCGTGTGATCTGAGGAAGCTCGGAGCGACGGACATGGTCGGCGGCAAGGAGTTGTACCAGGTGACGGTGCAGGCGGGCTACGACCAAGCGTTCATCGTTGGGGTGCTTGCCGTCCTCGACAACATCCACGGGGAATCCACTCGGTGCTGATGAAGATAACATAAGCCTTTCCTCGTTACTGCTAATTAGAGATAGATGAGAAGAAGCTTCTTGACATGGTTGCATGTAACATCATAAAACCAATCATGACTTACTCTTCTAGTCTTCATTATCTTTTAGTTTCTGTCTCCTTTATAAAGAATATGACTATAAAAATCGTAATCCTTCGACAATTGAGGAATCGGAGAACACATCTTCTGAGTTGACTATCGGATCCAACTCAAAAGCTGAGACGGAAGTCAAGATGTCCATACAAAGTTGTCAACATAGTAAACTATGTTTATTATGATGAAGGTTATGAACATCGAAAACTATGTATAATAAAGGCATATACAATCTTTTCATTGCTTTAGAGAATGAAAAGAAGAAGAAGAAGAAGAAGAAGAAGAAGAAGAAGAAGAAGAAGAAGATCTTAGTTAAGTTATAATTTAACATACGGTTTCTATAGCTACAAGTATTATGTGTGGAAAGAAGGAAACACAATTAAAGTTTGATGTTGATGTGGAACAGTATCAAGATCTGTTTTAATAAGATAAATGTGATTGGCTCTTCTATGAATAGTAATTTAGATCTAAGAGAGATACAAATCTCATCTTGAGCAAAAGAAAGAATGAGGTTCAGCCTATCAGATTCATTGATCTTAGTCAAGTTCAAATTTAACATATGGTTTCTATAGCAACAATTATTATGTGTGGAAAGACAATTAAAGTTTGATGTTGATCTGGAACAGTATCAAGATCTGTTTAAGTAAGAAAAAATGTGATTGGCTCTTCTATGAATATTAACTAAATTGTGATAATATTTAGAATTTCTATCTCCTTCAGTCACCCACTTTGTTTTGGCTTTAGATGTTGTAACTAAATTATGTTGTAAGTGACCTTTTCAAAAGTGAAAATTTTAATAAAAATTTAGAATATTTTAAAGTGAAAAATAGCTTCTTTCTAATTAGATGAGGATGCTATTCAATACTATGATTGGTATGAAACCTATCGTGGAGTTTTCTCATGAGAGTAATTTAAGAAAGAACTTATTTGTTTTAGACCATTCGAATATGAGAATATTAATAGATAATACGTCAAGATTCATCAAACTTCTACTAGAGTATCAAAGTCGATTTGAATGACTATCAAATTAAGCTAAAAATACAATTGATAGGAATATTTATTGAAGGTCTTAATTTAAATATCCATTGTGAAGTTAATGTTTGTCAATCATGTACTATGACAATTATAATTTCTTTTGCACGATTATATAAAAAAAATTAATATAAAAAGTCATTGAACCAAGAATATTAATAAATAAGTGACTAACAAGTCAACTACTTTAATCATTCTTAATTGAAATTCTAATAGTAGAAGATTAACCTAAGAAAAACTTAAAGAATGATCAGGTTTACATTAACATCAGGATGGATGAAAAGTGAAGCTAGGAGTATCGCAAGTAAAAAAAAAATTTGATGAGTGAACTAATTGAGAAGAAACAAAAGATTAAGGTTATAGATTCTGAAGGTACTAATAATGAGATTATTGAACTTGAGGTTACCAATTGAAATGATTTACATTATAAAAAAAAATAACTTACATTTCATCCTTTTCAAAAAATTTTATGTTTTCAAGAAACCTCAGAAATGACATACCAAATCCTAAAATGAATATCTTTTCTGTTTTTAAGCCTTTAAAATAGGCGGTGATTTTTTATTTCATTTTTTAAAAGATTGAAATTATTACCCAATTTAAGCAAATTTACAACCTCTTTGAATATTATCAGAGAGGGTTTCTGAAAATTTTAGGAAATAATTTTTTTTTGGAGACTTTAGTTATTCCTTTTTTGAATGAATTTACATTATTTTTTGCGTCATATTAAAAAAATAGTATAAACTCATTCAATTAGTGTAACTTACATCACAACTTTTTTTAAAAAAATTAAAATTTTAATATGCCATATAAAAGACTTAAAAAGTATAAATTAATCTTTATATTTTTAAGTTTTTAAAATAGATATTTATTCAAAAAATATCAAAATATCAAACGTTGTAACTCAGTCCGATTTTTAACTAAAATATCAAAATTTTATTGAACCTATAAACTATCTAATGAAGTCCAAATTGAAGAAAATTCTTTTAATTTTTGAACAATTAAATGACATATTTTCAGTTAATAATCTCTTAAAATGCTAAAAAATATTTTTTTTATTCTTGATCTATTTAAGCTGAAATTACAAGTTTTCTTGGCCAAAAGTTTTATGAAACTTTGGAAATATATAGTGAAGTATTAAATAACCTTTTTTTTTTTTTTCTGTTTTTGGGCTTTTTAAGAATCTATTTTCAGTTAAGTAAGCACTTTGAAAAACTAAAATTCTCCATTTTTATTTTGATAATTTAAGCTGAAATTTAAACTAAAATTTGCCAAAAGTTTCATGAAACCTTAAAAATGCCATATTTCTTTGAAAACTTATTTTTAGTTAATTCTGTTGAATCTCGTATTTTGATGATGAAACTACTTGATATATGTTTATGACTTAATCTGCGTTTTGAGTGACGCATGATGCCTCGATCAGGATGAGACAATTAAAGCAGGAAAATCATGTTGTGCCGGAGGAACATGTCAGAAGATTGGACGTCGGGCCGGTGGATCGGTCGACGTATCGACAGAAGGCTTCGGGCCGTGGACTCGGGCATCGGGCCAAGAAGAGCGGGTATTGTGCCAAGGATATCGGAGTTGCGGAGCCAACTGGCCGATTGGGCAATAGGCCGCAGGAAAGGATGATGCGCCGAAGAATTGGACGAAGCGTCGAGGGACCAATGACATGCCGGACAACTTGGTTAATTGCTTAGGATTAATTGTCTCGATCGAAGTTTTGTTTTACATGTGCAGGATTAACTACGATGAAAGTAAGACATGCAGCAGGAGTTGCGCCGGAGTCATGACAATGATCACGTTGGGAGTTCGAGAGCTCGATGGAAGTTCGGACAGTCGTCGGAGGTTCTGCGGGAACAAATCCGAGAAGTCCAGAAGCTTGCCAAAGGAGCTCGTCGGAACTTGCCAAGTGGATCGTCGCAGTCCAGGAGTTTGCCGGAAGTCCGCAGGAGCATCACCGAGGGTTCATCGGATGATCGACAGAAGTTCGCCGGAAACTCGCCGGAAGAAGCGAGTGACGCACCGAAGCAAGCTGCAGAATATGTCTTAGGAAATAATCGTAGTTAGCACTTTGATTAAGTTAGAAATGGGAGGTGATCCCATTAGCTTAATCCTGGGGCAATTGGGCCCCTGAAGAACTCAAATTGGGTCGAATGGTTCAACCCATTCGGACCCAGGTTGCTGTGGGAGGTGCAACCGCCCAGGTAGGGAGGTAGCACCGCCCAGACTATGTCTCCCAGCGAGACTGGGCGGTGCAACCGCCCCAGCCAAGAGGTGCAACCGCCCAGGGCTCAGTCTCCGAGCGAGACTGGGCGGTGCAACCTCCTCTGTCAGGAGGTAGCACCGCCAAAGCTCAAGTTTCGAGCTCTGCTAGGCGGTGCAACCTCTCCAGTCAGGCGGTGCAATCGCCTGAGCTCGGTCTTCGAGCTCTGGCAGAGAGGTGCAACCGCCCCTGACAAAGGTAGCACCGCCCAGAGGCTCAGTCTTCGAGCTCTGCCAAGCGGTGCAACCTCTCCAGTCAGGAGGTGCAACCGCCTGATCCCGGAATTCCGGGATTTGATCGTTTTGAGCTCCAAATTTGAACTGGGTTGGGGCCTATAAATACCCCACCCATTCAGCACTGAAAAGATACAGACCTACACCGAATTCTTGATCTTTTCTGTGATTCTAAGAGCTCAAATTTGTGTAAAGTCCAAAAGTTCTCCTCTTTCTGTTCTTCAAGTCTTGAGTTGTAAAGAGAGGAGAGAAAGGTTCTGTAAGGGTTGTCTCCTGAGCCCGTCAAAAGGAGTGAAACTGTAAAAGGGCAGTTGGCCTTCGCCTATTGAAGGAAGGCCTCTAGTTGACGTTGGTGACCTCGTCGGTGGAGGAAGCCAAAAGTGGAGTAGGTTAAGACTGACCGAACCACTCTAAATCTCTGGTTTGCTTTTATTTTGAGCACTTTATCATTACTGCGAACCTCCTACATAGCTACTGCTCTCTGCGCTTTTACGAACAAGTTTCTAAGTTCTAATCTTTCCGAATCTGCATTCAGACGTAAATCGGTGTTTTCGTACGATCTTTACATTGCAGTTTACATTTACATTTTGATTCTATTTATAACTGCAAACTGTCTTCTGCGCTTTTACGAACGAGTTTCTTTGCAGTTTACGTTTACGTTTTGATTCCATTTATAACTGCAAACTGCCTTCTGCGCTTTTACGAACAAGTGTCTAAGTTCGGATCTTTCCGAATCTGAGCTTAGACGTAAACTGCGCTTAGACGCAAACTGTGCTTAGACGCAATCTGCGCTTAGACGCAAACTGCGCTTAGACGCAATCTGAGCTTAAACGCAAACTGCGCTTAGATGCAAACTGCGCTTAGACGCAATCTGCATTTAGACGCAAACTGCATTTAGACGCAAACTGCATTTAGACGCAAACTGCGTAAACTGCGCTTAGACGCAAACTGTGTTTAGACGTAAACTGCACTTAATCATAAGTAATCTTAGAATCAGCTTTTGCATCAAAATAGTTTTTATCGAACGAACGCAGCTTTTGTTTTTAATCGCTGAAAGATTTCTGTTGCACTAATTCACCCCCTCCCCCTCTTAGTGCTCTCGATCCTAATAAATTCGTCCCTTAAAAGGTGAGTTTATCTTGTTGTCTTATTTTTGGCAAATTTAATGTGAATTTATAATAAATTGACCACAAAATCACTTCTATTTCATCAGAAAAATTTTTATAAAATTTTTCAAAAATAAAATTTGATATTTGAGTTACATTAGTTTTGAATGAGGTTGTACAAAATTTTCAATGAGGTTTTTGGTATCCTATACAAAATTACAATAGAACTTCACACAAAAAAAGCATTATTTTCAGTTAATTAAAATTTTAAAATTTATTTTTTTTTTAGTTTTTTATTTAAGTTGAAAGTTTCATGAAACCATAGAAATATCTTTTGAAGGGCTAAATAATTATTGTTTCTACTTTAAGGTTTTTAAAAGATATATTTTCAATTAATCCGATCATTAAAAGGTTAAATTTTTCTTATTTTTAGCCAATTTAAGATAAATTTGATCACATAATCAATTTTATTTCATTAGAGAAGATTTTCTAACATTTTGAGATTGAAAAAAATACACATGATTTTTTACTTTTGGATCTTATAAAGAAAAATATAACCTCATTAAAAAAAATAAAACTATGTTTTTTTAATCTAAAAAATTAACAAAGTTTTCATAAAATATTTAAAATATCTGGTCAGCCCCCTGATTGATCATTTTTTCTTTTCTCAGCAATTAAGAGATCTATCTTCCATTTAATGAGCTCTTAACAAATGATATTTTTTTATTTTTATTTTTGACCAATTTCAGATGAAATTATAAGGTCTTTTGGCCAAAAATTTTTATGAACAATCGAAAATATTTATCCTTCAAAACTTGAAAGTATATTATTTTATTAATTTTATCAAGGTTAATATACAATTTTGAAGTTTTGAAGAAAAATAAATTTAATTCTATACAGGATATTGTCATGTAATAACTCTATACAAAATATTTTATTCTTATTAAATTTATTCAATTAACATACAAATGCTTTACTTGTTAACAAAAAACTTATTTTTGCTTGATAAAAACTTTTTATCTACAATTTAATTATTTTTATTTCCCAAAGCTTACATAATTTTTTTGCCTTTCACACCATATATAAAAACCAATCTTTTTTTGAACAGAGACAACTTAAAAATAATAGATCAACAATTAAATAGCAAATTAGAAAATAGATACACGTGCATTTTTGTCTCGCTTGAGGTCGGTCCTTCAGATCGAATCATGGACGGCAGAGATATGTCAGCAGGCTTTTACGGATGAACACGTAGAGACGTTGCCCTTCCAGTCTCCGCAATCCATCCCGCTCCTGGTTGGCAATCGAAGCGGCGGCCTGCAGGCGTGGTCGGAAGGGAACCTGTGCTTGAGGCAGACGCTTTGGTTGCAGACCTTGCAAGTGCTGTTGTTGGAGAACGTCAGCACCTCTTTGCAGCGTTTCACGGGGCACCTAGGCTTCTTCTTCTTGCTCGGGTCGCAGGACCCCGACTTCTCGTGCCGCTCCAGCGCGGCCTTCTCCTCCTCGCCCGCCCGCATCTCCATGGACATTGAGCAGGCCTCGCACACCACCACGAATCGGCTGTTGTGGTCCGCCTTTGGGCAGACGTGAGCTGCGTAGCTCCGGTGCTCCAAGCAGAAGACCTGTTCGAAACAAGGCCCCAATCAGTTGTTGCTGCAGAGGCCGCGGTAAGAGGCCGAGGATATTGGTAGTACCTTTTTACAGCCATGGCAGGTGAAGGGCAGGAAGTCGAGCTGATTGCAGTCTTCGTGTTGGCAGTGCTCTCCGAGATCAGGAAACGCCTCCGTTCCTCCCCCCATGGCTACTCCTGCTTCCTTCTTCGTCCTCCTTTGTCGCCCCTGTGCCTTGGCTTCGAGGTATTTGTAGATTTGCCGTCGTTTCTTGGGTTCCAAGACACGCGATTGGTTTGGTCTTATAAACATCCAGGATGATTCTGGAGAAGTCTGGTGTGCGCCTCGTTTACGCGTCCACGCGGCTCGCGTACCCGCAGCCGCCGCATCTCTCCTGTCGTAGGTGGTGACGTGGAGTGGGACCCACTAAATTCGAAAGTATTTAGGTAAACTGTTATTCATAATTGGTTCTTACCTTTCAGTATTCGTCAGATGCCTAATATCTCGCGAACCAATTCACTGTACCACCGACCTAGATAAACCAATTTGGTTCAAAATTATAAAATAATAAAATAATAAGAAACTAATTTAGTATATATATATATATATATTTTTATTTATTTCGATCATGAGAGTTTTGAGGTGACGTAGATAGGCTTTATGGTGTTGTACTCATAAATTAATTGTTTCACATTCAATTGCATAATCCATTTCTTTCTCCATCAGATGGAAGGTAAGCAATATCAATCGATACTCCAAAACAAAAAACACACACAATTAGATGTAATATACGCTCGCCCTTTCTCATCTCCATCAGTATATATAAGAAAATAACAATTGAGAATCCATCGCTGTTTCGTTTGCGATAAACCCGAATCCGAATCCGAATCCGCATTGATTTAGGTGGAGAGGTTGTTGAAAACGTCGCAGCGACGCCGGATTTCCCCCTTGCGACCGGTCTTCACCCCGTGGACGCTGAGCTTCTCCATGGCGTGGCTGAAGTCCTCGAAGAAGGCCGTCTGGTTGGCGGCGTAGAGCTGCACGAAGGACTTGGTCCGCGGGTCCGCCGCCAGCGCGGTGTCGGAGGCCAGCAGCCCCAATCCACGCAGCAGGTTCTGGTAGTACAGGTTGTCGAACTTGCCCGGCGTCATCACGTCGTTGAATGCGGCGATGGTCGGGTCCTCGACGTAGTTGGCGCAAGCCTTCTGCAGCGCCTGCGCGAACTGGGGGTTCAGTGCCGGGTCGTGGGCGTCCCGGTCGGCGCCGTTGAAGCCGTAGATCCGCGAGGCGAACTCGCTGCAGTGGGCGAAGCCGACGGTGTGGGCGCCGCTGAGGGCGACCATCTCCTGGACGGTGAACTTGTTCTTTTCGAAGAGGGAGATGAGCTGGTCCATGGTCATGTTGGGGGAGGGGAGGTGGCCCGCGACGGAAGCTGCGGTGGAGGCGAAAGCGTCCTTGCGGCCGAGGCGGACAGCGTAGCGGGGCCCGCCCAGCATGAGGACGAGGTCTCGGGTGGCGATGGCGAGGATGTCGGCGCAGGAGACGACGCCGGGGCACTGCAGCTCGAGGGCGGTTTTAGCGCGGACCACGGCGTCGAAGGCGTCCCCGGGGAGGGAGATGTTGTCGTCGGCGTCGCGCTCGGCGCGGTTGAAGGCGTTGGTGGAGACCAGCAAGGAAGCGTCACAGCCGCCGACGAAGCAGTCGTGGAAGAAGAGGCGGAGCGCGCCGGCGCCGGTGGTGGGGGTGGTGATCTGCTTGCTGGTCACCACGTCCAACACGATCTGCTCCACCTCGGGGCACGTCTTCTGGTAGTAGGTGGTGCTCAGCTTCGCGGCCGCTGGGCTGGCGAAGCAAAGGGCCACGAGCCATACCACCAAGAGATGGCTCGCCATCTTAACGAGCTTCTGCATGCTCTTCTCCGATCAAGTTTGATCCGTGGAACCCAGTGCCACTGCCAAGGGGATCGGATGATGGAAGAGAGGAAGGCTTGGGGTGGTCAGAAGAAGCATGGAGAGAAAGGGGTCGGCAGGTTGCGGAGGAGAGAAGAGAGAGGACGGGAATGAAGAAAGGAGGAAACGGGGACGAGAGGAGTGGCGGGGAGGGGTTTTAGGAAGCGGGAGGGAGGTGAGCGTCGCTCGTTGCTTAATTTGGGTTGTTCTCGGAGGTGAGAGGTTGATGATATCAGGGAAGACAGAGGTGTGTGTCTGCGGGTGTTAGATTTTGGTAGAGGACGTCTTGGATTAGTAAATTAAAAATATATTTTTGTCTATACCAAAATAACCGACTTAACCATAAGAAAGATTTTATCGAACCTATTGTCGGGTCAAATTGGATTAAAATGAGATAAAGAACATTTTTTGTTCTCAGATCGAAGCAACGCATGAGATAGGAATACATGTGGTTTAAGACTTAAGTGATTTAATAACACTAAAAAAATAATCGTATTGAGTCAATTTTATTACTTTAGATTTGCTCACTGAAATAATCATGAACGCTGACATCATGATTACGTTATCTTTTTTTCTTGACTTTGATGACCGGGTTTTTTTTTATAGAATATAATTTGGAGCAGAAATTGATCTCTACAAGTCTTATAAGACAAAGATAGAGAATTTAATCGTAACAAATGCATTTTAAAAAAAAAGAATTTACTGTTGTCTTTAAATAGATTTGAACTTATGTTGCAGCTATCCCCTGTAGTTAATTATGATTAGATTTCCCATCTTTATACTTTAAAAAATAGCATTGAGGTCTTAACATTTATCAACGTGAAACATTTAATCTCAATTCTTCCTACGCAATTAACTTCTTCGATAAGAAAAATCGTACGTGTTGTCACGTACAAAAAATAGTATGAATGACAAAGGATAAAAATATAATTTTATTATTTTTAAGTTATTAAATTTATATTTACTTCTTACCCTAATCGATTTCTCTTTTTCTCCTCTTTTCGACCTATTTTCTATCGCTCATCCATTGTACTCGCTCGACCTGCACCACTCGATCGCCACCGCTCTTGCATTGCTCGACCGCCATCGCACTTGCACTGCTCACCACCATCGCTCTTATACTACTCAACCGTCCCTCTTCTACACCACTCTACCCTGTCACACTAGACCCACTCAATTGCTGTCGCTCCTACACTACTCGTTGTCATCGCACTAGACTTGCTTGACTGCCATTGCTCCTACACCGCTCAATCACCACACCTGCATCGTTCGCCATCGTCGCATAAAACCCAACTCACTTGTCACCCATCATACTTAGTGGATTGTTGTGTGGCTGTTATCTCATGATTATAACATATAACAAATTGCTAATACAATTGGAATCTATAGACAATTTGATGCCATTCCATAGAACATGCAAGGAGAAACAAAAGCAAATAGATGAATTAGTAATGGTGGAAACCCAATCATCCCTAAACATGAACTCAGCACCTGCTTGTAAGACTCCAAGATTGTCATCCTCGTACGCAATGGAAAGCTCCCCAACCCTCCATCGATCAAAATCGACCCACTAGTCTTCTCCATCGCCGTAGCGAACGCACCCAATTGTACCGTTGGCGAACGATAGACGAGCAAGTACGATGGTCGAACGGATACAATGGGCAAGTTGGGTCCAGTGCGACGATAGCAAGCAATGTAGGTGCGGTGATCGAGTGATGCAGAAGTGACGGTAGTCGAGCAGGTCCAGTGCGATGGCGACGAATGATGCAGGAGAGGTAGTGGTTGAGTGATACAGGAGCGATAGTCGAGAGATGCAAGTGTGACGATGACGAGCGATGCAAGTGTGGTGACGATCAAGCAATGTAGGAGTGACGATGATCGAGCGAGTGAGATGGGTGAGTGGCCGGTAAGTAGGGAAAGAGGAGATGAAAATAAATAAGTTAAAGACAAGAAGTGGATATAAATCTAATAATTTAACAATAATAACATGTGTGATTTTTTCAAGATTAAATGTTTCACTGGTAATTATCCCTAGTAGTTCTCGGAAATCATAGGATTCCTCAACAATAGTAATAGAAGTTGAAACTTTTCCTAGTGGCATAAAACCTCTCTCTCTCTCTCTCTCTCTCTCTCCTGTCTTTACACGCGCCATGTCAACTGTAGAAGCCGGCATTGTCATTGTAGCGGTGAGGTTGGAGTAGAAAGAGGGACGAGCAGATGGCGCCCAGAAGGGGCTCCCAGAACCGGCAGCGGTCTCCTACCCCGGACCCCGATGGCATGTTCCAGGGCATGGTCGTCTTCTTGGTCCCCAAGGGCGTCCAACCCCGAAGGCTTCAAGTTTGGATTCCTCCTCCTCTCTCCTCTTCTTTGCGTTCTTTCCCTGCCCTTTTCTGTTTTTTGGTACTCGAGAACCGGGGAATGGCGCATCTATGATTTGGAATCTTGGAGCGCCGCGCCCGGTGGTCGTCTTTGCGGTCGATTCAGGACTTCAAGGCCCCCTACCCACTTTCTTGGCTTCGATGAATTGAATTGAAAGCGATATTTTTAGAACAATCTTTTGAAAGATCACAGACTGCTAACAGAAGGGTCTTGATTCCTTTTGAGGCATCTTCAGTAGGGTGTTGACGAGGAAGTTGCTGGATTGGGTATTCTCTCTTGATTAATCATGAGGTTCTTGCTCTCTTGTGTTTCTCGATAAACCACAAACACTTTACAATTGGGTGAACAAAGGACTTATTTCGACCTACCTGGCTTCGATGAATTGAATTAAAAGCGTTATCTTAATGAGTATGTTGTTAACGGCAATCTCTTGTGTTTCAAGGGCTTCTTTCGACTTCTCGGCTTCGACGAATTGAATCAAAAGCGATATTTTCAGAACAATCCTTTGAAGTAGCAAAGACTACTAACAGAAGGGTCTTGATTTCTTTCGAGGCATCCTCAATAGGGTATTGATGAGTAAGTTTCTGGATTGGGTATTTTCTCATGGTACATCATGAGGATCTTGCTCTCTTGTGTTTCTTGATAAAGCAACAAGCACTTTACAATTGGGTAAAGAAGGCAATGCTTGGAGAACATGGTAATTTGGATGAAACAACACCAAAAGACCTAAGAAAACCTGGCTGGTTGGTTGACTTTAGTGTACCCATCAGATATCTTAAAATGATATAGGACACCTCTCCAAAATCCTTGGCTACTTTTTGAGAAACTAAATCAGTTGTTCAATCCAATTTCAATCTGAGCCCTAATTCTTTGTCACCAATACTGATATATTTCTTTTTTGTCTTGCAACTTCAAAGAAGTGTGCAGTTGTGTTCATGGCAATTCTGCAAAATCCCTAGTTCGTTGTATGTTTCACCAGGCATTGATTTGATGCAATCATTAGGTATGGAAGCAGAAGCTAACCCAAATGGGAGCTGTGGTTGATGATAACCTCTCAAAGAGAGTTACTCATATTTTTGCAATGAACTCTAGTACGCTTCTACAGCAAGTGAACCTGGAACTCTTGCATCGACATGAAGGAGTGAGTTTCTTCTTTGTACTGGTTACTGTTCAGATGAACATCAAAGGTTCTTTCCTGATTTTGTTAATCTTTTTGTTCTAGATTATTCAGATATTGGAATGTAATATCATGTGAGTCTGTTCAATTTATGATATTGACAATACTATCTAGAAACAGCGACAAAATGAAGCAATGGACTTTTTCACCTATCATTTCTGGATATGGAGAAAGAACATGCAGTTGGTTGTGTTTATATTATGAAAAAAAAAAAGAATCTCAAAAGCAAAAAAAGATCACATCATGACACATTCAGTTACTGAGATATATCCATACACAAATGTGGCTTGGTATAATCACATACATGGTTTATAGCAATGGGAGTGGACAGGAAGTTATAATAACAAAAAGTATGGACAAAAAAACAAAGAGAAACTTTTTACCTCATAAAATAAAAGCAGACAAAATTTCAGTTTTCTGCTCCATATAATTAGAAATCTAAAATAACTTAATTTCCTAGCATTTATTGGAATATATGTATACTACCACACAAGGAAGTCCGTTGGACTGGTACAAATGGGCAATACGTGCCGGTTAGGGCCTGGACCAGTACATGGACAATGCCACGGTTATCGTTCGCATCGTTGTTGCCATTCGATGCCACCACTACCATTTGCCATTGCCTACCTCCTCAGTATTCTCCCTCATCTTCTCCTTTTCTTCTTCTTCCTCCACTGCTTCTTCCTTCTCCTCTTCCTCCATCGCCTCTACCTTCTTCCTTCCTCTTCCTCCTTATTCCTTCTCCTCTTCCTCTATCGCCTCCTCTTCTTCCTTTTTCTTGCTTCCTCTTTCTTTTTCTTCCTCCTTCCTCCACTATGGCCTTCCTCTTCTTCTTTTTCGACTTTGAAACACCAAAATGTCTGGTGTACCATGTGTTGGTGTCAACCATTATGTACCATTCCGACCAGCGATTGGTACAAGTTCGGTTCACGATACAACATTCTTTGCAACTACATACAATTCAGTCTGAGTTTGTTGGCATCCTTATTAGACATAAGGTGACCATTTATTAATTAAAATTTCAGTTAAAGTTTCATCTATGTTGTTTAAATAATTTTGATTCCAAATAAGTGGCATTTTTTGTAAATTCTATGAGGAATAATTTTTGTAGTATTATAAATACTTAGGATTCATGCTTTAATAATTCTTGTTGTATTATTAATATTTAGGACTCATGCTTTAATAATTCAATTAGATACCAGGGTGCATTTATATATTTATATTTATCTACTGACAGCTTGCGATATGCATGTGAGATTACTGATGCTACAGCAATACAAGAAATACATTGAAGTAAAGCTCACATTAGAAATTACAATTTCAAACTACCATCAATCTTCATTTTTGAAGGAGTACAAAGCATTCAATTAGTCATAAATTTTTTTGGAATCGAAATTCCATTTTTAAAGTATATGAAATAATTTGTAGAAGTAGAACAGTGCATTTGTTAACATGCTGACGACAAAATGATTCTGAATATCTTTGTTCTCCATCTGTTTGTATCTGTCCTTATTAGAGCTGTTATTATATATATACAACCATATGAAGGCTTGGTTGCCAATTGCCATCAGTCTTTGTTAGGTATTATGTTACTGACTTTATATATACTATCATGATAGTACAATTCTGATTTAATCAAATAATGTAATTCTGTGATATTCTATCATGATCACTGCATAATCTTTTTTGGTTTTGTTTTGTGGAGAAGAGGATCTGCTTGTTCTTTTATCATGATCTATGATATAAAATATTTCAGTATCATAATGTTATTCCATCAATTAGAAGTTTATCTACCTCTACTAGCTTTATACAGATTTATCAATGAGCATACATTTTTCATGTTATATCTAGCATGTATTTGGAAAATGAAGATACATAATTGTTTGCACAGTGTTCCTTTTGCAATTTATTGTGTTTTATTAACCATTCACTTGATTGGCTTGATCTTTCTGTTGCAATAAGCTGACCTCAAAAATAAAAAAAAAGAATAAATGCTTAACCAAACTAAGAGAAACTATCAAAGCATTACAACTTTCTTGCATTAGTTGATCATGATACTGCACAACTTTCTAGGATATCACAGTGCCAACTCGAGGATCATATCAGGGATTCTTTATATGATAGAAAGATTAAAATTCAAAATCCAATCATTGCTGCATTACTATATCTAATTTCTTTAATGGGAAGATACCAGAATTTTTGTTGATATACTGGTATTTTGGTCATGTTCTTGAACTCTTTTGTTGGAAGTAATCGTGAATTCATCATGTTGTTTTCCTAACACAATTGATCCCTAGGAAAAATGTAGGTTCTGTATTTTCAAATTTTCTTTTATCAATTTTTGCTGGATACTGTCTACATACTGCTTTTAAAAATTATGAAATGCCTCTTTTGGCTTTTTGTATCTCGTATTGTAACTTAAATGGAAATTTATACTTAATTCATCATTAGCTATTCTAGAACATCTTATTTTCAAAATGCTGCTGCAGATTTTACTTCATTATCAATGGTTAGAGAACTGTCTAAGATTAGGAGAAAAAATAGCTGAAGATCCATATGTGCTGAAGTTTCAAGGTGTTAATAGATCAGATAAGCACTCTGGCAAGATATCTCCTGAACCATCTGAAGCTAGATATCCTGATGATGAGCTGTCAAGCCACAAAAGGATCAAAGTTTCCTTTAAGGTTGTGGAAGGATCAAGCATGGAAGAAAATAGAGCCAAGAAAGCAGACTCAACTAGATCAGAAAATCAACACTCTGGCGTTCATGGTCAAGTTGAGGGTCCATCAACGAGCGACGACAGCTTACAAGATACCAAACTTGGGACTGATGCTTCTGGTGCACCAACAAACAAGGTGTTTACATTTGGGTTTTTTTCATAGATCTTACTGTCATATGTTTTGAATTAACTTAAGAACAGAAACAGATCATAAGTTAGATCTTCTTCAAATCTTAATTTTGGATAAAACTAGAAGGGAGAAAACATTTACAGAGAAATGTGGTTTTTTTAACATTCCTAAGCTTCTTTCAAATTTTGTAGAAAGTAACACAACAAATTCATGCTAGTATCTTCCTTTCTGTTAAGCCAAGATGATCTTTATGTACCAACTCATGGCTGCTCCAGCCTAACTTTCATCATTGTGCCCTGACCATGCTTCCAAATTCCAGGTCTGCTTATGCAACTACACTGGTAGATTCCCACTGTGCTTTTGACACCAGACTAGGCAACTTTCATCTATTGATAATGTTTTTTTGGGGAAAATCATGGTTGTTTTCTTGCCAAAACATCTTCCATTTCACCAATGTAATTATTCAGTTGCCACTATTGTTCTTGCTGTTCCACCTTGCTATTTCATATTGCATATGTTCTTAATACCAACTTTACCGATGTGGCCCTTGTTTGGCCACTGAATTTAGATTTACAGTCAGTATAGCCTTCTGTATTGTGGCCCTCTCTGCTACCCACTTAAACAGTTTTTCATTATTGTCTTTGGAATATCTCTTTTGCAAAATATTCTTTAATTTTATTCTTGGCAATTATGGACAAAATTCTCCAACAGTGTCACATGTTTTTTTCTTCTGATTTTGATGAAATAAAAATCATCATTTGTCGCAATGAAATTGTTGAGGCAGATCTCAGCAATTTTTATGTTGCTTGTTTGTTCTTTTTGTGGAGACTTATGGAGGATTTCTGCATATCCTAAGTGTCATATCTTGTGTGTTATCAGGCTGATGTGTCTCAGTCACAATCTCCATACAACCCACCAGATCTGAACAGGAACATTACTGAAATATTTGGAAAGCTGATCAACATTTACAGAGGTACAGAGGAAGAGTGTCTGAAATTACACAATTCCTCTCTGTCCTGACACTCCTAATGATTGTTTCTCTGCAGCATTAGGAGATGAAAGGAGGTCATTCAGCTACTACAAGGCCATTCCTATTATTGAGAAGTTGCCTTTTAGAATTGAAAGTGTTGATCAGGTCAAAAATCTTCCTACAATTGGGAAGTCATTGCAGGACCATGTAAGCAAATTCTTTCAATTGCCAAGTAAATTTGTTCAGTATCCATTTGCTTTGTGGGTATGAAGACAATCATGTATTTCTTTTCCAAGGTGATATTCCATACTATTATTAGTTCTGCAGGAACAAGTCCACCTTACTTATTTCCCTATATTGATCTTGTAATTTTTTCTTTCAACGAAATTATTTCATAACATACATGAGTGGTTACTTACCTGTTTATGGCGCTTTGTCCATGATCTTATGTCATGGCAGTTAGCATTAGACTGGTACCGTTGTTACTTGTCTATCCAGGGAGTCAGTGGTTTGATTTTTCTTTAAAAACACTATTTAAAATTATGGTTAGTAAAGGGCTCCAACTTTTGTTTTATGAATTTCTAGTTATTCCTTTCTTCTGAATTCATCTACTTCTAAGTGGAATATTATAAAAAGAATGACATTTATCTTGACCTATGCTTATTGTTTATTAATTTAATCAATTACAAAACAACAATAACAGCAACACTTAGTGTACAACATGCGCTACCATGGAACTTAATATTTGACCTTTGGATTGGTTTCTGACTGTTAGCAATTTTGGAAAGTTTATAGTTATCATTTTCGTTGATTGCACACCCAGAGAGGTTCTGTACTTTCCAAGTTTCTATACAGTCTTTTATATATTTCCACAACCAAATAAAAAAATATTCATTAGTGATTGAATAATTTATTCTGAGTGGCACTGATGTGCTTATATATTTCCTCCCTGATGAAGATGCCTTGCCCTGAAAAGTGAAAAGGAAAAAGGGAAAAAGATACTAGTTCTGTTAATACCAAAAATTTTGTTATTGTACCTGTGTTAAGGACAGTTTCATATATGATTAGTCGGTTGCTATAAAATTTTCTGTTTCCTTCTATTTATTTATTTGTAACTTCATGCATGGCTCAAGATGAATAATTGTGGTTTGCAGATTCATGAAATAGTGACTACTGGAAAGTTATCTAAATTGGAGCACTTTGAGAATGATGACAAGGTAATGATATGCTCCTAACTTCAATATTAGTTTTAACATTCCATGTATACTTGCTTTGATAACAACTAGTTTGCCACTGGAAGGTTAATTTGCATTAGCATATGTTGGAAATTAATACATACTTTTTATTTGGAGGTTGGCACAAAGCATGAGGCTCCTACCAAGGCGGGGTCTGAGGATTTGAGCAGATAGGCTTTGTTTTAACCTCGAACCTATTAATCCATAGATTGTAAAGGAGCAATCTTTAAGGCTAGCCCTTGAATAAACTACCATATCTTCTGCATTATAAAACTCCGTAGACCATTTTAATCTCTAGATTCATTTAGCTAAATTTGGAAAACAAGTCTTGTTTCTTATTATAGCAGATCAAGTGAAACTTACTGTCAAAACATAAAGCTTAGTGTAACTTGTGTATCTTTGTAATCTAGTGCACGTGCTAGAGGTTCGTGTAATATTTCAAGTAAAAATTTTGGCACCAAGGACTATGAGAGATAACGACACGAGGCGCTCCTGAATATTAAAAATTTTAAAAATATATTATGATTATAAATATGATCACAAAAATAAAAATGACACATTAGATTGCAATCCTATAAAGTATCAAATTATATTATCCAAATCTAATAATAAAAATGTCAAAACAAAATAAGAGTAACATTAAATTCAATGATCATCATAATCAAGTAAATCTGCTTCATCAGTTTCAAACTTCTCATCATTTTCCTCTTTCTCATCAATTGATTTATATTTCTCTTGTTAATCTTCATCAATATAGTTTTTTTCCTTTTCAACAATGGTTGGTGGTGAACTTAGGCTTTTATACTCATCTTTGTCTTTGTGAATTGCCTTATGCATATTCTTATTTTTCCAATACCTAAAGCTCTTGTTATATCTCCCTAGGTCAAATTATTATATTTAAATATAAGCTCATCTTCGGCATTTTGTTAGTTAGCATCAATTTCTCCTTACCAACCATTCATTTGAATCATCAATATCTTATAATGAGATTAGATCAATAATATATTGCAAATTATAACAAGTCTTCAGTGCTTGATTATATTTTATATAGACTCGAGCATGTAATCGTTGATGCCCCAATTGATATTTCTTTTTGTATGAATCCGTCATTTATAAAATTAAATATATATTAATAAATCTATTTAAAAAAGAATAGATTAGTTGAAACTAAAATATTCTTATATAGCTACATTCTCAAAGATTCCCTAATTTCATTTAACCAAATAAGCTTCACCATTCAGTTGTAAATTTTAATTTCATTATTAATAATAACACACTATATGTATTTATATGATGTTAATTATATGAAGTTATATTTGGGAATTTAGTTGTCTTCGTTCAAACTTCAAACTATCATATTAATTCATTAGGATTCTTATATAAAGATAATATGTTGCTAATCTTATCTTAAACTTTAGTGCTTAGAACTAATCTTGTAATGTGCTAATATAACCCATATACAATTTCTACATAAAACTCAGTAGTGGAGTTTTTATAAAAGAATTTTGAGTCTGAATAGTGTCTTGCTACATGTAGTGGATTATGAAGTTGACATTCCCATCTTTTGTCTATGATTGTAAATATATCCTTGTGCTTTTCTTTATTTCTACCAAAAGATTTTTGAATCGTTTCCTTGGCTCTATACATTGCTTTATAAATATATCTCATTCTTTTCATTATCTGCAAGCCAAAAAACTCGAACAAGAGGGCTCGTTACTTGTAATGTATAGACCATGATTCCAAAAGGATGACATTAATATAATATCGTTGGCCGTGCTGCCTTTTGCATCTTTTGCTCATTTACTTGTTACCCATTTCTCTAAGGTAAAAATAATTCTAAGGTTATGCTTTTGTCAATGCACACTTTGCAATGTTAGAAATGAAGTAGTAAATTGCATGAGACTATGCCTCACCAATTCTTTGTTGCTTGTAAATTCTCTCATTATATTTAAAACCCCAATATGATTATATAGAAATTCAATGACAAAAATCTCCTTTTCTAAGGTCTTCATTATGTTTGCAATATTTTCAATATTCTCCAACATTAGATCAATGCAATGTGCTGTGCATGGTTTCTAATTTAGAATGATACCGTTCAGTACACAGGGTTTTTAATTTCGAATGATACCGCCCGTGTCGGGCGGTACGTACTGGTCCGACAGCAAATCAGTACGCAGACCGCTCGCTACTGGGCGATACCGTGGATTGGGGCTGTTCTCGCCCCGTTACCAGTTGAAATCGATCGGTGACGGTCAATTTTGACCGTTGCCGTCCACTGCCGGGTGGTATTAGCCGAGGGAAAAGGAAAAAGAGAGAGAAGGAGAAGGAAAGGGAGAACTTGGGGATCTGGCGTTGCTCTCCCTCAACGATCTTGATTCGTCGCCGTTGTCCCTCGTCGGACGCTACAAATGAGATGTCGCCTCCTCGTTGTCTTAGGCAATGAGGCCTCGACGTCGTCGGCGACTTCTCCTAATCCGTGAGGGGAGAAAAAGCCTCGGCGTGGGGAGAAGAAACTTTGGTGATGTCATCGAGGCTTCACGAGGGGACCTCAGTGTCGTCAGCGACTTCTCCTAATATATACAGGGAGAAGAAGCCTCGGTGTGGGGAGAAGAAATGATGCCACGTTGCCTCGACGATGTCGCCGCTTTTTTTATTTTTTTAACCTTTATTTTTTAATTTTTTCATTATATATATATATATATATATATATATATATATATATATATACGCCATATCATACATCTCGGTATACTCGTACCATATCATACCGAGCTGAACTCGATACTCCGGTACGGTACGAAATTACGAACCTTGATACCGTGTATGGAGTCTAATGCAAGTGCTGTCTTTTTACTTGGAGTAATTTACCTAAGAAAGAGGATAATAATATTGATAATACATAAGAGTCACATAGTTGCTTTCGTTCAAATAGGAGACATAGAGTAATTAAAAGTTTTAAACATTCAAAAGCTAAATCTTACTTGTTAAAACATGTTGCTTCTATTGTTAGTTATAAGTTGAAAAACTTTTTGTTCTTCAATTTCTTCTACAAACTTGTTAAACAACTCAAATGTCGGTTCTCCAAATTTCATAAAAGAAGATGCGTCTATTGACTTCACAAACATGGTTCCCAAAAAATAGTTGATTATAATTAATTATACTCGTTTCATCCTTCTCTTATTAATCCAGACATATGACATAATAGAGCAATCATGCTTTGCCTATGTTTCCTTATGACCCTTCAATAAATCATTTGTGTACTTCAACTATTTTTTTAGTAATAAAACTCTTAACTCATGATAACTTAGAGGTTTTAATTCAGGACCACATCTTCCAATAGCTTTAATCATATGTTTAAAATTGTCTAAATGAGAAGCATTAATGGGAGATGCGAGCAATGTGTAGAATCATTCTTGCCCTTATTTTCTTATCACAAGCATCATTTATACCTGTTTATCTTAGTTTTGCTTTTTCTGACCTTTTATAGCTTTTTTTATTCTTGAAACATATACAAGTCTATTGGTCCCCTTTTTTTTGTTGAAGTTTTAGCCTTTTTAGCAATCACAATTTCTTTTCCTTTTCTTTCGGATACTCTTTTCCCACTGGCATCGGCATTTTTTGAATGATCTTCCTCTTCATTATCATCTCTAATATATAGAATATCATTATCCTTAGGTAAAATCAAGGTTCGTCGTACCATGGTGTATCGCTTGATAGTGATTTAAAAAGGCGCTTAGGCGAGGCGAGGCGAGGCCCGAGCGCCTCGCTAATCTCCCAGGCGGTCGCCTGAGCCCAGACGCTTCAAACAGGCGCCACCTGGGCGCTCGCCTGAGCCCAAGCGCTGGGCGCTTCGGGCGAGCGCCTGGGTTAACCAAGGCGACCGAACCAAGATTTTAGGTCTGGTTCGGTCCTGGTTCGGTCTCTGATGGTTAGTTGGTTCAATCGAACCAACTAAAATCGATATAAGTGAGAACCCAACCCTAACCCTCGCCGCTGCCGCTGTCGCTCTCGATCTCGATCTCGATCCCGTTCTCGCTGCTCGCCGTTGTCGCTGCTCACAAACGCTGCCTCTGTCGCCGCTCGCGCCTCCCGTTGCTCGCTGATCCTGCTCCCGCTGCCGCTGTCGCGGCTCATAAACGCTGCCTCTGTCGCTGCTTGCCGCTCCTGCTCCCGCTCCCGCTGCTCGCTGCTGTTGCTGCTCGCAAACGTTGCCGCTGTCGCCACTCGCGCCTCCCGCTGCTCGTCGCTCCTGCTCCCGCTCCCGCTCCCGCTCCTGCTGCCGCTGTTCGCCACTGTCGCTTCTCGCAAACGCTGCCGCTGTCGCCGCTCGCGCCTCCCGCTGCTTGCCACTCCTGCTCCCACTCCCACTCCCGCTGCTCGTCGCTGTCGCTGTCACCGTTGCCTCCTTACACTCCACTGCCGCTGCCGCTTCCTCTTTTCTCAGTCAGCAGGCTCAGCACCCCCTTACACTTCTTCTTATTCTGTTAACAGTATACAGTATACCGTTAACAGTATACTGTATACTGTTAATATTGTTAGGTTTATTTAAAATTAGTAAATTTTAATACTGTTAATAGATTTTCTTAATTTAATAGCATATTTTAATTTAAAATTTTAAATAATTATATTTATTAATTATATTATATTTTTTTTATATTTTAACGCCTCGCTTCGCTCGGGCGTTTTTGGACCTTGGCGCCTTTTAGCGTCTAGCGCTTTTTAAATCACTGTCGCTTGATACGGGCTGTACGTACCAATCCAATAGAGGATCGGTATGGGTAGTATATACTAATTTGTTAATACAATCCACTGTACCATGTGTTGGTACGTATCGTATCGATGGCTGATCGGTGCACCGGTACAGACTGTTAAGGCGAACCATTGGTAAAATCCCATAAGATTCGTTCTTTTTTACCTTTTAATCATTTATATAAGCCGGTAACTCTTTTTATATATCAGGTGGACACTTTTTGCATAGTGATGCATTCTTGAAGTTCCCTACATGATTTACTTTGCATGAAAAATGTTGCCTTTAGTAGTTTTTTTGCAAAAAATTACAAGTCACAACATTAGGATCTTTAGGATCATTTAGATAGTTGCATTTTCAACTGGGATCTTTTCTCGAGTTTTTTGCCGATGATTCTTCTTAATTACTCTCTACACTTGTTATTATTTCCTGAAATATAAAAAGGATCAAACATTGAAGGCGAAATACAATGTTAATAACAACAGATCATGTAGTATGTTGCAAGCCTACTACTATAAGGTGTTGTTTGCCCTAATAGGGTGCTTAAATCAAGTTCATTTCCATCTAATAGGGTAATAGAAATTCCCAAAAGGGTGTTGTTTTGCAAGAAATAAGAGTAGATATTGAAGGTGCGATGTTTGTATCTTCCATTATACTGTTATGTTCTAACTCTTGATAGTGTACCCACCTCAAGGTGCAGGAAATTTAATAAAGTGCAAGAAATAAAAATAGGAAATAGGAGATCCTTAGAGGTGCAGGAAATAGGAGATCATTTGACAAAGTAGTTGTTGTTACCTATAAATTGAGAAAGAGGAGGAGATGGAGTAGTGACCAATTGGTGAAAGGCTGTGGAGTATGGCACCGAGGAAGGCAGCAGTGAACAAAACGAAGGTGGCAATCGACAGAGGTAGTGGTTAGGGTGGAGGAAGGTGGTAACCAACGGCAGAACGAAGCTGGTCGATGACGTAAGCTCACACAGTAGAGAAATGAAGCTATAGACGACAACATAGTGATACGGACTTAGCTGGTTTTGCCTAAGTCGTGCGGCACCCTCGCGCATCCGTCCGCAAAGGTCAGCCTCCCCGAAGCCTCCCATTGTCCCTTAGGACCAACAAAAGAGAGAACGGGTTAAAGAGAACGCCTCAATCGGGATCCACAAGCAAACATGTCCGAAAAACACTTCATAGACAATGCAAATTACAAACAGACTTTACAAGCTCTGAACAGTTGCACAACAAAGGGTAAAATGGTCCATTACAGACCGAAAAGCTCTCGCGCGTGTCCACATGACACAACCTTTATTTACAAGCCTAAAGAGGCCACTAACCTAACTCAAATGGGACTTTGAAGCCTTCGGCCACCCCTTTACATTCTGTACAAGGCATGAACATACCAAAAGACACGGACACATAAGCATTACATCCAACATCTTGTTTAGAAGTTTGTCCGTGACATTCTCCCCCACTTATCCCTTCGACGTCCTCGTCGAAGCCTGTGTGAACACTGCAACTCTTCGCCTTTGCTGAGTCTTCAATCTTCCGCTCCAGCTGCAATGCGCCTCCTGGCTCCCAGCTGCTCTCCGCTGCTGTTTTTGAGTAGTCGACCCTTTAATCCGCCATGCTGCTACAACTCACCAATGACTCTGACTCTGTTGGGGTGTTGGCTGAGTTGTGTTGATCCTTGTTGATTCCTGCGGATCCGCCAGATGAAGGAAAAGACCATCTTTACTGCGCCAGTTTCTCAAAAATTCCAAATGCTGCTTGAACTGGATGGATGCTTGTTGGAGCTTTAACGAGCATCGCCTCGCAAACTTCTGAAGTTTTGGGTCCTTCCTCCACAAAATCTGCTCATTGACTCTTCTTTCAGTTAGTTGTCACATCCAAGTAGGTTCGCATCACTTCCGCTTTCGATTGGCATTTCGTTGGGAAATGAAGTGGACAATCTACTCTCAGTAGCACTAATCACCGCTGGTGAGGATTTGACAACTATTGTCTTCCGTTATCTTTGAAGGGTCTTTGAACTTGTGCAGAGCTCCTCTGCTGGATAGATAAGAGAATTGGGGTACTCGGTTTCGCCCATTCTCTTAAGAGTTGAGAAGGTAAAGGTTACTTGATTTCGCCTGCCTCCTCGAGGTTGTACTTCATGCATCGAGCTGGTTACTGGTCTTCGCCTGCTCTTTGCTCACACTTCTGAAGCACTTGAAGTGTTTGCACTCCTTGCGTTGAGTTAGCTACTGTGATTCACCTTCTCAATGCCATTGAACTTCTGGAATGCAGGAAGTTTTCACCCCAACTTGGAGTAATTCTCTGATAGATGAGGTCGCCTCTAGGATTGTACCGTCTTCTCCATCAACCCTGCCGCCTACTCCACTGAGTAGCAAAGTTGCAGCACCGCGTACTGCCTGCTTCGTTCCTTGGTCGTGCACTCTTGCATGACCCGAAGTCCTTCACTTACGGCTATCTTGATGAGAAACTTGTTGACACCGGTCTTACGAAGTTTCTTGGCCTCTGCCCTTCAGCCTTGTCTCGGTACTTGGAAATTGTCTCTGCATGCTCCACCTCCTCGGCCCCTTTCACGACCAAGCGCTCTCCCTCCATGAGAGCAAGAGATCAATGACTTATACGGAAGTCCCGCCTCTGCGGTACCATGGCGCTGCCATGTCCATGGCCCTACTATCCGTCGCCTCGCATCTGCATCCCTTTTCTTCACGATCAGTAGATATGTCTTCGTGGCACTCCTCTGAGTCCACCTCCATTCTAACTGATTCTTGATTTTGGGTAGCTAAGTCCCTCTGGACTCGTCGTCGCTTCCTCGCCCCTTTTGACCTCCTGCTTCAACACCTCTGTGTTCTCCAAGCAGTCTGTTTGGTCGATGGAAAGACAGACTGCAACTCCCATGGATGGCCTCTGCCATCTCCTTAGCTTCCTTGGTAGCAGCGTTCGCTTACTCGACCTTGTCCTCTGACTTGTCGGGCTCCCTTAAGCGAATATGAGCTCTGGAGTAGTCCAACTCTCCAGCTGCTTCGATCATACCTCTGCATGATCAAGTCCCTCCCATGGGACTCACTGGTACTTGCATTCGAACTTTTCCCTTGGTGGAACACAGCCTTCATATGCTGATGACCAAGGTTTTCATCCGATGCAAAATTCGATGCACGCACGGAAGACCCGCCTCTACGGTACCATGGCCTTTACTCCTTGAATCCATAGCCCTTCTTGCCGTCGTGTTGTTCAACGAAGTGGAGCTCCCAGTAGCTCCCGATCATACCTCCGTATGATCTATCCCTCACGGGACTAGGTTGTGTGTATCGCATTGCCACGAACTGTTCCACCACGGTCCGCTGCACCATGTCGCCTCCTGGTGACATCTCCATTGCATTCTGATCCTTGTGGAATAAACTCGAATTGTGAACCCTCCATGTGTGGCCTCTGCCAATACATCGCAGGGTCTCTTCCACCTTCGATTTTGTTCGCTCCTTTGGCAATCGACCTTCATCCACCCACTCCTGGGTCACACCTAGATGAAGCACTGCTCCAGGACAGTCCGTCGCCTAGTAGCTCCCGAAGTCCTCCGACTTCACTATAATTTGTGCACCATTGTCTGAATCCTAGGCCTCTGCCCCTACCAGCACAATCTCCGCTGCGCACTGCTTCCTTCATGACAACTTGAATAGCAACACTGTGGCATATTCTTCAAGAGTAACCGCCTCTGCGTCCTCTTGCCCCGTGCTAAGGCCTTCTGAACCCAATTTTGCCTCCGCAAATTGAGTCGCCTTAATTCCTCCATCAAATGCTCCTTCGAGATAAGGTGCATGTGCCCAGAAGCTCCCTTCGTCTTTGGCACCATGCAAGATGAGTCTGCTCCGTCAGAATGAAGGACCCATGGAACAACATGATCCTACCTTTGCCTCTGCAAGAGTTCATGTCTTTGACCTCTGTCTAAGGAAAGCACTGTGCTTCTGCTCCATGTTCCAACTTCTCTGCTGGCTCTCTTCATGCGGCTTGGGTACTTCGCCAAGTTACACCCAAGTTGCTCCGCTCCTCGTTTTCGCATTAAGTCGATGGTGGCCCTCGTGCCCACCATTCCACGGGTCAACCCTCCCTTGAGTCCGATCTCCGTATCGACTCTAAGTGTGCCTTCATTTAAGTTGCTTCAGGTCGCTCCCCCACTTGATCTCGCAATGTATCCACCAATGCATTCTCTCGAGCGAGATCATGCAACGACTCCTCGCCGCTTGCTCAGTCCATCGAGCTTCGTGGAGTTGTTGTTTGTTGAGGCACTCCTCCTCAACATGTGAGGTCCATCTCCCATGATTCTCCCTCTGGAGAGCCGAGACTTATCCCTCCTAGATAACTGTCCCGTTGGAGCAACATCTCTCTTCGTTTTGGAGACCACCATCCCCTTGGACTACTCCGATCTACTGAACAAACTGTGCATTGTTCTGCCTATTGCAAACGCACTTGCTAGATTGCGCCTCCACGTCAATACAGCCACCGCTGCACCCCTCAAGGCCTAGCAACATGCTGAACTCGTTGCACACTTCAGCCTCCTACGGATGTATCCTTCACATGCCGAAGAGAAAGTTTCAATGCTCCATGGCGCCGAGTTTCGGTCGCCTTGGGATGGCCACGAACATTCCATCGTCCGCATACAAGCCCATGCATGAGTACCAAATTCTTCGAGTTAGCAATTCCCCTCACCTCTGTGAGCTTTGCATAACTCTTTTGGTCGTTGAGCAACTCATTCCACCTTGCATGGTCTCATTCTTGCCAAGCGCCTCGCTTGCCTAGAGCACCATCAAGTATAGTTGTCAACGTTGAGCCGTAGCTCAAACTCAGCCATCCCAACCTTTGTGCGCTCCGCATTCTTCCAAGCTTGCTTGTTCTTGTGGTGCCTCTTGCGCGAAGGGTTGGCCATTCCTCTGAATGCCAATGTTAGATGCCCGCTCCTCTGAGCGACTCTTTTCCCTACATCTCCATGCCCGTTTTCCCTCAAACGGTCACGCGTTGCTAACTGCCCTCAACGCAGCCCCGCTAGGTCCCCCACGTTTGCATGTCAAGTGTTTCTATGAGTGCTTGTCCCGTTTTGATACCATATGACACGGACTTAGCTGGTTTTGCCTAAGTCGTGCGGCACCCTCGTGCGTCCGTCCGCAAAGGTCAGCCTCCCAGAAGCCTCCCATTGTCCCTTAGGACCAACAAAAGAGAGAACGGGTTAAAGAGAACTCCTCAATCGGGATCCACAAGCAACATGTCCGAAAAACACTTCATAGATAATGCAAATTACAAACAGACTTTACAAGCTCTGAACAGTTGCACAACAAAGGGTAAAATGGTCCATTACAGACCGAAAAGCTCTCACGCGTGTCCACATGACACAACCTTTATTTACAAGCCTAAAGAGGCCACTAACCTAACTCAAATGGGACATTGAAGCCTTCGGCCGCCCCTTTAGATTCTGTATAAGGCATGAACATGTCAAAAGACACAGACACACATAAGCATTACATCCAACATCTTGTTTAGAAGTTTGTCCGTGACAATAGGGCAGAGGAGGCTCACGACAGGGTTTATTCCGTTGGGTTCCTTTCACTAGGTCGGGCGTGGTGTTACGAACGGTCATCGCGCACTTGCAACAACTTCGTTCAACGAACCGTTTGTTGCTTTTGCATGCTTGTACAGATACATGACAGTATGTTTTGCCTTGGTTTTGTGTGTTCTTGCTTGAAAAATATAAGCAACGATAGTTCGCAGCGCTGTAGTGCGACCACTCGTCGCGTCGGACCAAACTGTCCCAAAATGGCTCTGTTTTCGTGTGCCATGACCTGTTTTCTGCAGACCGTAGCCTCACGCAAAACATCAGCCATCTCAGTACCTTGGAACCCCCCGGGTGGCACCAGGGGGGATGGGGCTTCGGGGTAGTGTCGGGCGTTGAACAACCTTCACAAGTTCGCACGTTAACTTGACGGGAACTTGCCTTCGCGCCCGACACCCGGTGAGCAGTTGTTTGCGGGCTTGCAACTGTTTGTTCAACCTTCTAAAGTCCTTGTTTTCTCCTTCCTTTCTTTTCTCTCTTGTACTTAAGGTGTTCGCTGAATTGCTTGTAAAGCTTCCCTCTTCGCGAGACGTTGGGACTTGTTCATCGCTCATTTTCAAACTAATCAACTTTATATTTTGCATATTAGTCATTCCATCTCCTTTTTTTTGCTGGCTCAATATTTGAGTCTTCATTTAGACTAAAATTTCAGAGTCATGCCATCAAAGAATTTGCAAAATATGAAGCACATTTGACAGACAAATGGCTGCTTTTGTGGTAGTTATACAGAGACCACTTCACTCATTTATTTGGTGATATAGAACATTTCGAAGTATCATCTGATGATGTTGATTCACTATCAACAGGTATTAATGACATGCATAAGGCTAGTAGTCACTCTAGAAGTCATCTCAGAACACTCTTAGATTTAATTCCAAGTCAAGGTTTTTAGATTATTGAAAAAAATGGACACTACCTTTAACAAAATATGCAAGTTGGCCCCGACACAGGCATGATGGTTTGAATCACAAAACAGCTTTAAATGATCATATGAATTATAAATTTTAGTTTTTTTATGCATGATTTGATTATTTTTTTTATAATGTTTCTCAGCAGCTAATTCTTTGCCCAAATATCAGAAATTTTCCTAACAAGATCAAACATCTTTTCCTTAACATATGATTTCTAAAGACGATAGACTGGTGGACAGAAGAAATCTGACACAGGTGTGCTAGGGAACATTTCAATCTACACAGATTCTTCATAAACACCAAGAATCAATTCATAATACTTCCATTCTTTAGCATCAAGAATCAGACCCAAAGAGCAAGGTACAATTGACAGATTCACCACAACTGGACAAGATCTTAACTAGACATCTACGACATAGCTGTGGGAGAAGGAATCCCCCAACGAGAGATCCCACCTCTTGTTCCAAGAAACCTAAGCCTGCTGCCTCTCTTGTTCTCCCATCGAGTCGACACTTAAGCCATGCATAGGCAATAGGGCAGGAGACGAACTTGATAAACTAGAGTGCAAGGAAGGTGGGGTCTTGGACAGTAAGATCTCAAGAACATCTACGGTGTACCTCCAGGAGAAGGAAACCCCTGAAAGATCCCACCTTTGATATCAAGAACCCTCTCATCCCGATCGAGCAACAACCGATCCAGTTTTAAATAAGAGCAAAGGGAAAAAAAGATACCACATAAACAACCCCAAGAAATTCCAAAATCAACAGAAAAGAAGAAATTTGTCAACACAACTCACAAATACCAGAATACTTTAATTTTACACAACTTATTTTATGTGTCTATAACAATTTGACTTATTATATTTCATGTCGATGTAAGATCAGGATAAACTATCAAATAAACATGAATCATGATATGAGAAGAGAACCAATAAAGCAGATAAGAGGAGGATCCCTACATTGATCTTTATTTCACTCTAGCAGCTCCTGTCCTCCTCCTTTGATGCCATGCTATCTCTCATGAAAGAGGGCGAATGACTGCTATAAATACAGGGTGAGGTGGTTAAACCCTATACCTATGTTTACTAATGAAATAAAATTATTAATTTACCCCTAATTAAAATTAGGGTATTACAGTATTGTACAACTTCCAATGGAGAGTCTTTATTGGCTAGCTTCTTTTCTCATTCCAGATTATCAAACTCACAAGTCCCTTATTCATGTTCTTTGTTCTTTAAGCTATTCCGGGGTAATATTTAAGTTTTTAAATAGGCTTTGCTTATGAGCTAGATTGCTTCTGGACCTTTAAACATTATTATGTTTGTGTGAGTTTGATTTGTTTAGATTTGCTGAAGAGACCTCAAAAAAAGGCTGAAGTTGACTCAATTGGAAATTCATTGTCTTTTGGAAGAAAGAATCTTACAAAATGTTAATGTCTGTTTATGATCGTCTCCCTTTTCATAAATGTTTTTCATGATGATGATAACTAATTTGTAATTTCTTTTACATCCTATGCCTTTTATCGTATGATAACATATTTTATTTTTTTAATATTCTATTCTCCTTTGAATTTTGCTACTTTTTGCCTTTATATTTTGTGATATCAATTCTCAATCCCTGTTGTCTTGAAGGTTCGGACAGTAAACCTTTTTGGTGAAATTTGGGGTGTTGGTCCTGCCACTGCTCTTAAATTATATGAAAAAGGTCACCGTAACCTTGATGATTTAAAACATGATGACTCATTGACAGCTGCTCAGAAGATAGGTCTGAAGTACTTCGATGATATAAAGACAAGAATTCCACGACATGAGGTGCAAAATATGGCCTTCTATTTTGTTTCTTTTCATTTCTATAATCTTTGACTTAACTTTTTTTTTCTTAAAATCGAGGTTAAAGATATGGAGATGCTTTTACAAAATGCTGGTCAGGAGGTTTTGCCTGGGGTGAGTATACTTGAAAATATCTAATTTGTACTGATTTGTGTATATATATTATATACATGAAATAGAATATATGTTTTTCAGAAAACTGTTGTTCTTCCATATTGTTGAAGCATTTGTTTTCAATTGTCCGTACTGGAGCTTCTGATACATATAAAAATTCTTAATTGTTTTTGGCCATTTGCATGTATTTTTAAAGATTCTTGGCATACTGAATCTGGATGAAGAAAAACCTTTAAGGTAGCTGTAAATTACTTATATAAACTCGCTTAAATATATCCTGATAAGTGCAAGTGAGACAAATACTGAAGGAAAGGGGATACTTGTTGCTTATTAATAGGACCAGATTGATCTCAAGGAGACTAAATAGATGAAACAAAAAAGAGAGCATAAGGGGTTTAGAATTGGGGCAGCATATCCTTCCTGAAAAACAGAATATGATTTTGTTCCTATGAACTTAGAACACCCCCCTAAGGTAGAAAAGAAGGCTAGAAAACTTTCAGCTTTTTAGCTTGGGATAGTAGGCCAGTGAAGTTTCCAAAACACTTTTTGGCAGACCTGCATTGAGAAACATGCTTTGTGTTTAGATTCATGGCTTGAATATGTCAATCTGGCTTTTCTGGAAGGCCTATCAGACACTTCTATACAGACTAATTCTTTCTTAGTATTAAAAGGGACTTGTAATTGCATACGCAAGTTGGTATTTGGTAAAAGTATATGATTCATAAGAATTTTGTAACAAGTTATGAATTTTTGTTGCAAAATAAATAAATAAAATATTTTCTTTCATTAAATGACAGCTATTTCTTCATCGGAAATAAACTGTGATTATCTACTTCAGTTGAATTCTACTTACCTTGATGTAATCCTCCAATTTAAAGTTCTAGATTCTGTTCATGCATCATTTCAGTGAAGCATTTTGGTCTTCAAGGTAATCGTTGTATGTGGAGGATCATATAGACGTGGAAAAGCTTCTTGTGGGGACCTGGACATTGTAATTACTCATCCTGATGGGGAAAGGTAACACATGTATCTTGACATATTTATCCTGCATATTTATATTCTGGACATGTTCAGCCTGGAAATTTTCATTCAGATCGAATACGAGTTATGTGTAGGACCATGAGCTGGTTCATTACTGAATCCTAGATTTACCATTATATTTTTTCAAAGGCTCAAGTCTCATGTCCCATGGATGTTTGTTCTCTGTCTTGTAGGTTTAGGTGTATTGATAAACTTAATCTCATACTCCTCTCAAAATGGTGATAAATTTATCTGTTGGATTATCTTTTCAGATTCCATTTTACATTTTTTTATTTTTTAAAAATTTTGCCATTTTGATTAAAATGTCCTGTAAATATAGTTGGTGCCATCATTCTGATTCATTATGTGATACAATGCAATTGTCTTGCATAATATTTTGTCCATGAAGGGTGTTCTGTTGATTTTTGCATCTGCAGCACCATTATGGTCATTTACTGGATGTAGTGCACAAGTAGTGACATGACTTTTACCCAGTGGAGTATTTATTGTTGATTTTTTAAGCAAAGATATTGCTATTAATTTTTTTTATGTCATGTATTTCATTTCTCTAGTATATATCCAGTACATGACATGTTTCTAGTCATACATTTTCCTGCCTGGTAGCTAAAATTGCCAATTTAAAATCTGTTAGTCATGAAGATGCAAAGTAGCATGCACCATCCAGTATTGAATATTTTGTTTGTCATCCATTTGAAACAAGTTGTAATATTTTATATAAATATACCAACTTTGAAATTTTAGTCCTTTGTTCCATTGCATTTGCACTCTATTTTTAGGTGTGTTTACTATACTTATATGACATATTGTTGACATTTCAGTTTGTAAGGAATTGAAAGAATCATTTCTTGTCGCTGCACTGAAAGTACAACTATCACAATCCAGGCCTGATAAGATAATTGGCCTATCAACTTCGTTTGGCCCAAACCACTAGCCAAAATACTTAAGCTGAAGTTAATAGTAGTACAATCATCAGACCCTTATAAGCTAATCTTAGTCTTGCTCACTTTCGATGTCGGACTAATCGGGGGTGTTACAATCTCTCCCACTCAAGGGCTTGACGTCCTCGTTAAGGCTCAGCATAGCTCAGATCAAACCCTAGTATAATACATGTGAGGCATAGCCCAGTAGTGGCTCCAAGTCCTTTGACTCTATCTACGGATAGCCCTGCCAAAATACTTAAGCTGAAGTTGATAATTTTAGTAATACACTCATCAGACCCTTATAAGCCAATATTAGTTTTGCCCATTTTCGATGTGGGACTAATTGGAGGTTTTACAATAACTACAAGAATCACAAAAACAATTACAACAAGGACATGACAACAACATAATATCTATGACATCTACGGGCCATAACTCCATACTATTTGGTGTTGGCTATTTAGGTTCTTTTTTCTGTCATTGAACTTTATTGATAGCCACATCACTAATCAAACTAAGTCATGTATTATACATTAACAATGGTCTTTTTATTCAAAAAATGAAAATCATTTCAATTTTTTTTAGCTGAACTTTAAGTGAGACGGTTTAACATGGCCACAATTTTCTTTTTTTTTTTTCAGTCATAAAGGATTCTTACCCAGGTATGTTCAATATTTGAAGGACATTAACTTTTTAAGAGAAGACTTGGTATTTAGCACTCATAGCACTGAGGTAAGTGTTTAGCTTAGTTGCCTTATTTTCTACTCCATTTATCCCATCTTTTCTTTTATTTGACAGTGTTCTATACTATCTGCTTGGGTCTGTAATTTATATGATAGATAGTAAAGTTGCATAGTGGTTACTTTAAGTTTAAGGTCTGTAATTTCTGCTTGGGTGCAAGCACAAAGAGTATAGCAATAAAACTTTGATTAAATATAATATCTTTGAGAGTTAAAATAATACAAACCTTTACCTTGATTTCTTGCTTCTACTGGTCATATATATAGAACATTTTTTTCATAGGTTTAATGCTCTAAGTGCTGTTGACACATCTGTTTTGAACACGAATCTGGTGCTTCATCATCTATGTTGCCATATCTTTTATTCACTTGCAAAGTACAACATTATCTTTCCTTGGTAAAAGGTTTATTTCCAATTTAATAAGGTGAAGTTTTTGTGATGAATGACCATCACATACAGACACTTCAAAATGACTATGCTTAGAATTTAGCTTTTGCAGATGCACCCTCTTTATCCCCCACTATATGTTTGATACTGGGATAAATTAGCTGAAACTAAGCAACTTTAAAAGATCTTGTACTGGGGACCTCAGGTGGGTTTTCTGGCAGTAGTTTCTAGAGCTACCAGAATGTGATCAAATGAACAATTTGGTAAGGCCAGTAGAACTGATGATGGGTTATTGAATGCTCAATCCAATGACATCAAGAATCTATCATGTTCACATGAGGGGAATTGTCTCACGTTACTTCAACTATATTCACAACCAGATAAAGGTAGGCAAAGGAGATCTTTTTTAAACAAAATTTTTGATGTCTTGGCTTGCTCTAAGATTATATTTCTGGGGATATTTTCTGTTGAGAATCTTATTGTTTATAATTACGACTGATTGCCTATGGCTGGTCATTCCACTTATCATCCATTTTTTTGTTTATAATTTCTTCAATTCTTTCAACATTACTTTCTAGTTTCTTCATCCTTGCGTTGTGATCCATAAAGAACTGAGAATCAGCAAAAGTCATCATGCTTTGAGTATAATACATAGCTAAAAAAAAAGCTAACTATCCGGCTTGCTTGATGCAAAAATAAGCTTGAATCCTGCAGTGGTCAACCCCCCTGAAGATCCATTAGCTGATTTAGACACCCGGTCAATTTTGGCTATTATCTTCATATTTGTTATCCATTTACTGCTTTGAATAACCAATCATTTCTTCCAGGCTATTATCTTCATTTTGTTCCAAGTTAAGACAACATATGCAATGCTACTATTGTAAGTTGTCTATAACAAATATAAAAGAAATCAACCTAGTGCCGCTTATTTAACTGTGCTAAATATCTTATGTTATGGCACAATCTGTGGAATAAAAGTTGCTGGGAACTGTATTTTTTAATGATATATGTACACTTATTTTGATGCAATTATGAAGATGTTTCTCCTTGAACATAACATGGAGTGGCTTGTACTCCACTTGATTTGTGGTTTCAGTTAGCTCTGAATGGATGGTATATTAAAGGATAACATGTTTGATAGTTGATAATACTTGATACAATGATTGTTTAGTTTGGGTCACATTGGAATGTGACTTAATAACTATGATTCATTGTGACATGTTATCTCTTATAATGTTAATAACTACATTATTTAAGGTCAGCTCTGATTTCTAAGCCACGTAATGCTGCATTGACACTCTCTTAATCTACCTTTTGTTGTTTTCAAAGTATTGCAGGATCTGTTTATTCATCATTTAACTCGAACTAATATGCAGGGTACTGATTCAGGGGTAGACACATATTTTGGTCTCTGCACATATCCTGGTAGAGAATTGCGACATCGGATTGATTTGAAGGTAAAGTTACAAAAGTTTCTAATGAAGAAAGATGAGCTATATTTGTCATTCTTTCCACATATTATGACGTCGACCAGTGTCTGCCATACCGAATCATACCGCCCGGTACGGGCGGTATGTACCGGTCTGACAGGCCAGCGGTACGCGGACCGCTCGGTACCGGTCCGCACTGTAGCAGTGCTACAGTGCTCGGTACATCATACTGTACCGGTACCGAGCCCAGGTCGAAATACCGGTACGGTACAGTATTGCGAACCTTGACGTCGACATTATTATCCAAGCCGTTTTGAGGAATTACGTGATCGATCACTGTAGATAAAGATTTAAATATTTTTATTTTAACAAAAAATATGATTTTTTTTATATAATTCAAAGTGGCAAAAAATCCATCTAGTTGACCCTAAATCAAGGTTCATAATACCGTGGCGTACTGCTTAGTACGGGTGTTATGTACTAGTCCGACAAGGGACTGGTAGTCTGGTATAGGCAATATATACTGGTATGTCTGTTTGCCCCATCATACTATATGCTGGTATGTCAGTATGGCTCAGTACGTATTGTACCGATAGTCGGTCAGTATATCGGTATGAACTAGTAAGGTGAACCGTGCCCTAAACAGTTGAAACTTTATGGCTTTGTTGTTTTTGTTATTGGTTTGTATTAGAGGCCTAATAATCCTATGTATGTTAGGTAAATTGCTAGCTAGGTAAATTAAGACTAAAACAGAACTTGTTGTAAAGGCTGTGCTAGTTGGAGTATATCTACTTATGCTGATAGATACCATGAGATTTTAAGATCCTTAATGGAGACCAGAAAAAAGTGTAAAGAAGAATGTGGACAATTGAAATTTAAATTATCAGCAAAGATACACAATATAGGGAACCAGGGAGTAACTTCAACAAGAAATATTGGCAAAGATGAACAAATTCAATATTGTTGAGAGCAGTGAAAAGTTACTTCCAATCCATCATCTTATTAGCTAAGTGTGATAAAATCATCATAGCAACACGGTGAACTACTGTTACCAACAGTGTGTAACTTGTGACTAACATTTTACATGGTGGATCTTCATTTTATGGAGATTTTCAGAATTGGTTCTTCATGCTTGAATCACCATCTAATATTAAATCTTCACATTCTAGGTATTTGGCATTGAAGAAACTCAAAGTTAGTTCTGCTGGTTTCTCAATGTGTTCAATTATCTTATCAGTTTGTTGTTGTCGATGCTTTTGCTGATCATGAGGTATGAATTGTTTACAATAACAAGCCATAATACCCTAACAAAGATTTTCAGTCTCGAGTTACCAGTACCGATCATTGAGAGGGAGGGAGATCAGGTACCTGATATTAAACTGCAGTAGTCTCTGGATACGAGGGACTGCAATCCTTAAGAGTTCAGAACAGGAAGCTTTGGTGATGGAATAGGACAGTAAATGACTAACAAGAAGATTTGCCTCAAAAAAAGAAGAGACGAAGAATAGAAGATAGCATGTATACAATCTCCATCAAGGAGAATGTTTCATCCTAGGTAGGTAAAGTCTACATCGCTTTCTGTTGGCCACCAAATTATTAATCCCCCAAACAAAGTACTCAGATTCTAGATGGCTCCAATTTTACATTTCAAAATGACTATTTGGATGGACTTCTATCAAAAGCAAGTTTCCTATATCACATGGTTGTGGACTCTCAATTTGTCAATCCCCAAAGCAAGTTTGCAAGTTTCCTATAGATCCGAAAGATAGACACTTGTATTGTGTCTTATAAAGCCTATTTGTATTCATGAGCTAACTAAGTTTGAGTATACTTTGTGTTTGCAGGTGTATCCAAAGGATCGATATGCTTTTGGACTAATAGCATGGACTGGAAATGATGTACTAAATAGGCGGTATCTAATCTTTTTATGAACTGGAATAGTATAGTTTATTGATCTTCCATAGAACATGAATTGATAATTCTCAAAACTAGACTTTTGAATTCTTGAAACTAGAAATATTGTGTTTTTGACCTTTGGTGTACATTGCTCATGCACTGCTATAGAACAATAAAAAAAATTTAATTTATCAAAAGTCTAGATGTCCTGTTTATGTGTACCTGAATGTTGTCTTATCTCAATGTAAAGCATGTAGTCACTCGTGAATATATTTTTTTTTAAATATATAATTAAGGAGAAATATGATCACTAAAATAAAAAGGAGACAATACGAGTTTCATATCATTTTATATTCCAAATATCACCGTTAAAAAATCAAATTAGATTTGTTTAAAATTCCAAAGTACTATGTTGTCCAAATCTAATAACAAAAATGAGAAAATAAAACAAAAATAA
The DNA here is from genome assembly GCF_036884655.1 of Musa acuminata AAA Group. Classification (NCBI taxonomy): domain Eukaryota; kingdom Viridiplantae; phylum Streptophyta; class Magnoliopsida; order Zingiberales; family Musaceae; genus Musa; species Musa acuminata. The sequence goes on from NC_088340.1 coordinate 7,842,856, forward strand.
AATTAACATCAATCATCATCAAATTCCACTTCATCATCCTTAACATTCATAATTTTGTCATCATCTTCCTTTTCGACTCATTTGTATCTCTCAAGCTCCTCTTAGGTAATGAACTTAAAGCATTTGCTCTCATCTTTGGTTTTGTGAGATGTCTTGTGTATGTTCTTACTTTTCCAACCCCCAAAGCTCTTGCTACATGTCCCTATATCAAACTGTAATAATAAAAAACAATGTTCATTTGAATTATGGATATCATATAACGAAACCAGATGAATGCTATCCCATAAATTACAATGGGTCTGGAGTGCTTGATATACTTTATATATAGATAAGATTATGTAGTAGTTGAAGCTCTAACCGATACTTTATATATAGATAAGATGATGTGCTTGATCAATGCTATCCCCAAGTTCTTTTTGCCCCTTTGTTTAACATGTATTCGTAAGTATTTCCATTTATTTCTTTTGAATACATAATTGAGGCAGTGCATCTTCCTGCAAACAAAAGGGTGACGCCCTTTACAGTGCATGTTCATTTTGTATATTGAACATGATGTGATGTATTTGGATTTCATATCTGTCCTGCCTTGGGATTTAGAGATCTCAAAACAAATGGCACGAGGCATGATTTTTTTTTTTTTTTCTGAAATGATTGCTTTTGCTTTGCAAGTTCAAATGGTGAAAATGGTAACATAACCAAGTCACCGAAAAGAAGTTAAGTTTCTTTCTATTTGTCTATCGGGATTCAATTTCTTCTTTGGCGGATATTCATAGGTTGGGAAGAGTTCTTTTTCCTGCTTGTAGGATTTGTGTTTTTCATCGAAAACATATATTATTGTTGAACAACACATGCTGCAGGTTGCGGTTGTTAGCAGAATCCAAGGGATACAGGCTCGACGACACGGGACTGTACTTGGCCACCCAGGGTTCTCCTGGAAAGAGAGTAAGTAAACGTAGCTGCTTTCTCATGAGAAGCAAAACCATGTGTGTTTCTAGATTAATTATTATTTTTTCGTTATATAAACTGCTACACGGATTCGAACATGAGACCTACGTCTATATAACAATATACTAACCATGAGGAAGTCTCAACAGCAATAAAAGCTGCACAATTTGGCATGCATGACCCAAATTCCTTTCTTGCTTTGCAGGGGACCAAATCCAGCACCAGAGTAAGCTGTTACACGGAGAAGGAGGTGTTTGATGTACTTGGGTTCCCTTGGCCGGAACCTCATGAGAGGAATATGTGACTTCACTTGCTTGAACCCATTTGTGTACATGTCGACCGTCTTTCTTGGGTATCTTTTCCTTTTTGACTTTGTTTCATATGTGCAGTTGTAAAAGCTAGAAAGAAACGAAGATGCCATCCGGTTTTGTCACAGCCATTATCCACGTTTTTCGTTGATTGTTTCATTTGAAGGTGTGGTGAACTTAACATATTTGCTCTTCTAATATTATGGATATATTAATATATATCCCATCAGATATTTAAATATCTTATGCATGCTATTCCTGTCAAGTGTTCATCAAACAAATCCAGGTTCATGGCTATTCACAACGGTTGTAGGTGAGTTTTAAATATATTAAAAATTAAAGTGCTTTAAATAATTTTTAGTATTTTTATAAAAAAAATATGAAGGGTAAAGTTTTGAAAAAAGCTCTTATATTCTAGGAATTTTTGCAAAGCACTTAAATTTTTAAAAAATTTCATAGGACGCGAATAGATTATTTTATCTCTTCATTGTCGCCCTTGCATTGTCGCCTTTATCCTACGTTGTGGTTGACCCATTGAATGTGTTTGCTCGTATCGCTCTGTGTGAGGAAGGAAGAGGCATGGTGATGACAATCTTTTGTCGTCCTTGTGTAAGATGAGGTTATGCGGGTGGCGAGGTAGGGGGTGCCTCATTGTCATCATTAGACCTAACGGGATTGTTGCACCTTTGTTGATTAGCATGTATAGTGGAGATGAAAGCGGCACGATATATATGAGAGGAGAGAAAGTGATGCAAGGTGGTGGTGTAGGACGAAGGTGAGTCCCAAAGGAGGATTGGTAGCGTAGGGCGAAGGAGGGGAGGGAATAGAATTATAATAGTGTTTACGGTGTGAAGTTTTACGAGGATACGTGAAAATTATTAATTTTTGAAGAAAATATATAATTTTATGTTAAATTTTTTGTAAGTTTATAATTTAATATTCTATCGAGGGGTTTATATGTAAATAACATATAGAAGAAGGGCGTAAAAGGAAATTTTCGTTTCATTTCATTTATTTTCATTAAAGCCCCCCTTTTGTCCTGTCCTTCATTCTGTAAGCTGAAGTGAAATTTAGAATGTTGGTGGACTTTTTGGACAAGATGCAAGATTTCCCAGTATCTTATTGGGAAATCTTGTCGGCTTCGGTGTCCAACACTGGACTGGTCATTCTTCCATGGCTGCTGCTGCTTCTGCTGTGATTGCGCTGTTATCTTCTCCTCTTCTCATTCCTCCTCCTAAATCAAACGCCCCTCCTCCTCCCTTCCCTTCCCTCTTCCACCGCCCCGTCCCATGCCCCTCACTACCTCTTTCCCCTTCTCGCCTATCATCTCCAAGATTCCACCGCTCCATCCCTTTGAAGCGAGCCCCTCATCGCGGGAACCGATTCACTTGCAGGGCCGCGGAGTACAAGTTCCCCGACCCGATTCCTGACTTCGCTGCAGCCGTATGTTCTCCACCCCCCTCGTATGTTAGTTCTTTTGGTTTTGTTGATCTTGCTGGTAATTTTGCTTTTGGTTCAGGAGACAGACAGGTTCAGGACGCATATGCTCGAGAGGCTGACGAAGAAGAAAGAGCACTTTGGAGATTCTGTCGGGGAAGTTGTCGATGTCTGCACTGAGGTTAGAACTATCCCATTATGATTGATTGAAGTCACAGAACTTTGGCCCCCTTCTGTAGCTAAAAGTTTAGAACTTGTTCTTGCTGCTGTTGTTAAGAGCAATTCTTTTGTGTGTGCTTTATTATCAAACCTTTACTGTTAACTGGTAGAACTGCTTACACGTATGTATTGGGGAACAGAATACACCTTAGAGGTTTTTTGAATCCTGTTTATGTGTACGTATGTAAATGTAAACGAGAGTAGAATATAAACGAAAAAGGCCTTTCATAATGGAGACAGCTATCGTGTGACAAGGAAGTACAGGATAATATGTTGAAAGTAGGTGTTGATTAGTTGGAGAATGAGAAAGACAGAAGAAAGAAAATATGGAGTCACACAATGATTAACATAAGACACTGAGAGGTATAATCCCATTGAAATGTAGCACCGGACATGCTAGTTGTTGCTTAATTCAATTTTGTAGACACTCTAGATATAGAATGATTCGTTGCTTAGGATATTGTGTTTTTTGTTTTTTTTGTTTTTTTGTTTTTATCTTAGGAACACTTTCAGCAATGCTATGCCATTAATTTAGGATGTTGTTGCATTTTTGTGTTTGGGACATTTTCAGCAACACTATGCCCTTAATTTTACATTCTTCTCAGCACACTTACGTCCTTTCGACTAGGTGTAGGCTATTATAAGGTGGTTCAAGAGTCACGTTAGCTTCGTAACAAATAGCTGATACATTCACCAAAAGAATATGAAGGTAAAAAAGGGTGTATCCAATATACGGGGCTCTTGCCAATGCGGGGTCTGGGGAGGATCAATGTTAAAAAAATATGAAGGTGACTTGAGTCAAAGCTTACCTGAGTCAGGAAAATGAGCTTCATTTCCAGTATCAAAACCCTTTTCCATGATTAATAAGATATCACAATAGAGATCAATTATGACAAAGGATGCACCCTCTTTGAGTTTGTAATGATGAATTGTAATCGTGTCTCATGTTTAACCAAAATCTGAACCATACTGCATTTGCTGGAATTACTTCCTGCTCATGCTTGGTTGTCCTCAGAGGTTTCTGACCTACCAATGTGTCTAGGAGAGAGATGCCAAAGCAGTATAGTGCTACTGATAACTCAAATTGGACATTTCACTGCACAAGAATCAAGATTGGATGCCCATATATGATTCGTGAACTGACCTCTCACGACCCCATTGTTGTGCCTAATTGGTTGTACTTAAGAATGTAAGAATGAAATGTTTTTTATCTTAAAAGGTGAAACATCTAAGGTTGGTGGCTTAACCAAGGTTTCCAGGAGGTGTGAATGCAAAGGAAGACTCAAAAAAATAAAAAGAAAAGCTATGTTTTAAGAAAAAGTTGGTGAGAATATATATTATTTTTCATATTTGGATTTTATGGAATTTAAAAGACAAGCATGAGATTGACATTGGTATGTGACACTAGATATCGACATATGAACAAGGATTGCAATTTCAGGTTCCGGACCCTTAACAGTGACTTGGACAGACCTATATGTACCGGTTGGTACTAGCACATTGACACATGGTACACCGATATGTACTAGTGACTTAAAGAGGAAGAAGAAGGAGAAGAGAAAGGGGTAGTGGAGGAAGAGGAGGAAAGAGGAGGAAAGAAGAGGGAGGAAGAAGAGAAGGTAGTGGAGGGAATAAGGAGGAAGAGGATGGAAGAAGAGGTGGTGGTGGAAGAGAAGGAAGAAAGAGAGAAGGCGGTGAGTAAGAAGGAAGGAAGAGGAGGAAGCGTACCCGTCGGCGATGGGCGGCGGGTGATGACAACATGAGGAGGTGAAACAACTTGCGGAGGGCTCGCGATACTTATAAGTTTTAATTTTTTTTTAACGGGTCAAAGCGGGCCACCCGAAATGGGGGCAGTCCATGTGCCGGTTCATGCCTGAACCAATACATATCGCCTACCTGCTTGGTATCAGTGTGGGCAAAAGAGTTAACATATTATTGAAGTCTTGTAATTGAAAACGGTTGGTAATTTAAATATTGTTGTGATTGTTTCATGGTTTGTTGAGAAGTATGTAGTTACTGTATAAGCTTTTGTTGTTTTGTTTTGGGCATATGGTCCTCGAGATCATACACTCCTAATAATGGTAAATATATCAACCTTAACTTTTTCATACTGAAAGTCAGTGTCATCACTCTCGGTCTGGGATTACTACCTAATTTAGAGTTTCCTCATGTCAAAGGTAATGCAAAATCTTGACAGTTGACACAGAAACAAACAAAAAGCTCGGGGGCTCCAGCCATGGTTATTATCGGATTGACTCATGTATGGATTTATATGATTAATCCGACTGATAAATTGGTTGGTTTCAGGTGCATCTGACTTGGAGTTTTCTTGGTGCATGTTAGTTGTATCATGTAAACATTTGAATACTTACCATTAGTGGATTGACTGTTGTTAGTTTATCACACTTGATTTGTTTAAGCAAGGTCAAGTTGAGTTGACCATAGATCTATATATCATATTTTACAACACCTTGTCCTATCTATTCACAAGTAGTCTACGCTAGTCAGGCAATGTTATCAATAATTGTACGTGTTGTTTTTTATTTTAGTATTGTGGTATAATTAACACACAGAAGTATTCTGAAGAAGGGAATCTCTAGAAACAAAGACATGCATAATTAGCTTCAAAATGGAGTGATTGAATGCCACTTGCCAGCCAACCAAAGTTATCCTAATTTCTTAGTCTGTAGCCATGGAAGAAAAAAGGTTCTTGAAAAACAAAAGGAGGTTGATGATAGAAGCTTGATCCAAATGCAAAACATCACATGAATCAAGTGTTGGAAGCAACCTGGGGTTGGACTGTGAGCAGCATGGTGGTTTTAGTTTACAAATTGAAGTTTCTAGGATTTCTGAGGAAACAGTGATGGTTATCCATAGTATTAAAGTGAATGACTTTTATACTAGATTGTAACACCGGTTTACATATACATGGTTCACAGAGTCCTATGCTAGATTGTATTACCAGCTTCAATACTAGATTGTATAGAAGCATGTATTTACCAGCCTAATCCATAATGTATAAGTACATGATAGATAACTGTAGAAACACTTGTTTCATGAAAATGAATTTAAAATGTCTAAGTGCTGGTTGGTATGTGCTACGATGTGTGTTGGAAGAATTATATTTGGGGGTTCCTATTGTATCATTGTACCTCCATTCATGCAAATGAAGCACCCGTAATAATTACCACTCATGGATGCAGGCCTATATGTCAAACCATATAAATATATGTGTAATGAGTATGAGCATATAAATACTTGTTCTACAACCATAGATATACTTGTGCTGCATGATTCTGTGATTGTTGTCTCGCGCTTCTCTTCTTTCTTATCCTTGGTGTGAGTTGAACATCTAAACTAGAAAAATGAAAATGATACAGATAGTTTCCACTGATACAAGTAAAATCAATATAGAATAAGAGAAGCACCCATGGTTTTCTATCCTCTTCTAATATGTACATTTACAAACTATCAAAACTTAGATCTGCTTATCCTCCTCAATGTTTCACTAAACAACACACCGGCAGCTGGATTTTATCTTCTCGTAAATGACGAGTCAATACATTGATTGTTACTTTGCTTTCATATTTTCCTTGAATGTGATATAATCATTCTCATAGTGTGGTCAATATTTTTTTAACTCAAGTCAGCTTTTTCATTGCTGTAATTGTAGGCTTCCTGTTTTTTTTTTCCTGTCACTTCCTCCATGAGAAGGATTTACCAGCATGCTGGTAACCCACGGATTCTATTTATCCACAAGTAAAACTCACACCATATTGGTTTTGCTGCAGATCTTGAGCAACTTCTTGCATACAGAATATGGTGGCCCAGGGACACTCCTGGTCATTCCGTTCATCGACATGGCTGATACACTTAGAGAGAAGGGGCTTCCCGGAGCTCCTCAAGCGGCACGTGCTGCAATAGTTTGGGCCCAAAAGCACGTTGACGAAGATTGGAATGAATGGACAGTTGGTGAAGATTCAGACTTGGATTAGTTTTTACAATGAATAGATTAGAGTTTCATGTTCGTAGTCAGTCTTACGGAAGGTGTTTGATCTTGAATTGCAAAAATGGCATGCCACCGTATGATGAACAAGAATCAATCAAGGATTATGTACTTCTAGATGATGGAGTGTCAGGGGTAGTCTAACCATGGATGTAGGGTTTTGTTGAGTCATTTTGTGGCTTTTTGTCCCTGTATGTTTGAGGATGAGTGGTGATACACAAATCATATTCTGTTAGAATTAATCATGAGTTGATGCTCACGCAGTTGGATTTTGCTTGTGAACTGAAGTCTTCATATATATATATATATATATATATATATATATATATATATATATCAGTTCTTTATAAATAATTTTTTTTTTTTGTGAATACTAGATATATTAATATTTCATCCAAAGATAAAATAGAGATGATAGCAATTGTTTAATATTTATAATAAAAATAAAAATATTATTTTATTTTATTTTATTATAGTGATATTTTTGTCAATGTATTTTTGTAAATATTTCTTTATTTTTGAATTAAATTATTATAAATGAAAGCATATATAATTTACATTGAGTGTATTAGGTTTTGATCATACTAATTACTGAAAATTACGGGAAATAAATAATTGAGATAAATGATTGAGAAAAATCTAAAAGACTTAGCTTTATGATAATTCATAATAATATTTAGATTTCATTAGAGTCTACAACTAACATATTTGAATGTTTTAAAGATAAATTTAAACTTACTAACAAGCCATTAACTAACATATTAATAAAAGAACTGATTGAAATTAAGTATAATAGTATTTGAGAAACTCAAAAATATATCCTCAATATGTATGACAAAGTTGTAATCACAAAAAAATTACATAAATATAATTAAGTTTTTTCTTGTACAATTTATTTTTAATTATATTTCTTCTTAGTTTGATTCATTTAAAATTTACTATAATAAAATTAAGGATAATAAAATCAGCTTGCTAGCATATATGTTTAGAAAGAATTAAAATTAAAGTAAGAAATACTCATAATATATTATTCAAGAAGTAATAATAAAAGAAAGTTGAAGCATAAATCAGCTTTTAAATACTATATAAACTCATTTAAAAAAACTTCATAGTAAAGTGTTATTTTTATGGTAAGAAAGATGTGAAAAAAAAGGATTATAAGGTTTTGGTTCGAAAGGAAAAGATAAAAGTCTAATCTTTGTATGTTTCGAATCAAATCTTTTCTGATACTTGGTAGATTGGTATTAACATTTCAATATATGTTATCAATTATAGATATTTATTTTAATATGAGAATTAAAAGAGTACGAAATATTCATCGTTACAAGCAATCATCTTAAAGCGAGAGCGATAATAATCAATACTTATCATCTATGTTTAGAGATTATTCATCTAATGTTATGACTTTATAATTCTAGAAATTTGAGTTCTTTATCTAGAATTATCGTAATATTGTTTATCTTCTGATAGTTATAAATTTAGTATATTTATAATTCAATAAAAATTAATGTTTAAATTTTATATAGTGATTTGTATAAAATTAATATGAATCTTGAGTTTACAATGATCTTGTAATCAAATATTAAAATGAATCATAGTTTCATAAACTCTTTGAGATTGTATATGCTTATATTTGCGCATCACTCCATGTTCTCTATTTTAGTGGAGTGAGATATTTTATCACCTTTATATATTACCTATTGAGATGACTATCTAAGGTTTTAGGCTATTGATAACATAAATAAAGTCGAGAGATAATTAGATAGAAAAGTCTAAATTATCAAATTTGATATGGGTGATAAATTTTATGGTAGTTATGATGAGGTTGATCATAACTCTAATTCTTTGGTTAGATTTAAAGAAAAGCGGGGTATTTACGTTCATTATGTTTTATCAGATATGTCATAGTAGAATGATATTACTAAAAAGATAAGACCGTACTTTTATAGATATAAATTAATATAATGTAAAACTGTAAGGATAATTATGTATATCTTGAAGGTTTTTAGTAAGTCAATTTTATCAACTTCGTTTGAGTTATGGATCAATAGAAAACCCAACTTGAGACATTTACATATTTAGGATTATTTTACAAAGATATGATTCTTCAATTCATGTAAAAATAAAATAAATTTAAGGACTATTTTTAGATATTATATTATTTATCTAGAAAATTTTAAAGGATATATATTTTAATGTCATAGTAGGACTGTCAAATATAGTAACGTAGGATTCCTAAAATATAGTGAATTAGTAAGAGTGAAAATTTTAAAATTTAATCTTGATATTGAGAATGTGATGAAAGTTTAATTATGGTAGAATTCCTTATAAAATGATCTTGATAGGAGAGACTCTCATAATTATCATATTAAACCTTCTGCTCTTGTCTATAAATGATAATATTTTTGAAGGATGAAATAATTAGTTAGTAAGAGATTATAGATCTTCTTATATATTTGTATTATTGTGACTTTCGAATTTAACGATGGTATATTTGATATCCGAATAACATCAAAAGTACATATCGTAAATTTGATATATTGTTATTTGATTTTAATTTTTGATATTAAAATTTTATTGATGGTAGCATATTATGGCTCTGATGTTTACAAACGTTTCACTGTTAACAATATATTTAATACATTATGATTCAACTCACCTTGAGTGAGCATAAGAACACTCGACTTGAATGAATAGCAATAAAAAAGAGTTCTTTTAGGCCACTTTTGTTATCTGATGCGTTCTGATAGGCTCACAGGCGACATTTTATTTTACTTCAAAAGATAATTATTATTTTACTATTTAGATAGATCTTAAACAAAAAAAATAATGTCACCGATAGAAAATAAATTAGGTGGAAACTAATTAAAGAACTTGGTGTCAATAATAAAATACCGAAAAATAATATATTCTCTTCTAATAATCCCTTTTTTTCCTATCATTTAAAAAAAAAATTATGATGATATTTTCTTTTTATTCTTATCCTTGGATCATAACTTTGGTTAAACGCTTCATGGTTTGATCACGAAATTTGTAATTTCTATTCCAAATCTTAATGTTCTCTGCAATCGAAATCTTTTTTTTTTCCTTATTCTTTAAGTTTATGGGAAAGATTATAGTGGAAGTATCAGACTTCATATATTATATGAAGCTAAATCATCCCAAAGAACACTTGATATCCTTCAGATTTCTAATCCACATCCTCATTCTTCAGTCTGTTCGCAACACAAATCTAGGATATGTAATTTTATTGAGATAGCAGATCTACCACAGCATCAAAATCTTAGCAGCATCTTTTGGTGCTCTGTGATCTGAACACACAGCAGCTTCTTAGACAAGGAGCAGGGATGATCTTGGACACAGTTGGTGGAATCCTTCACCAATATATTACTTGCACTAAGGAAGAAGAAACTTCCTGGAACTCTATGAGCCAACAATGCCAACAGTGGTTAGTGTATTGTTGTTGCATAGTCTATAAGTCTCGACATGATTTGGTGTGAGAGCATCTTATATACAGTTAAATATAAAGATATTACTGCTTATCTCTCCTGTCCTCTCAAATTCTACCAATTTGAAATCCATAGATACGTATGTTTGATCCTAAACATGGAAAGAAAGCTGTTGCAATTCATGTTTCGCAAGGTCAAGATTATGATGAGACATGCATTGTTGTTTCTGAACACTGGTGATGAGCACACCGTGAAGACCGTGTTATTCAAGAGTGTTTATCTTTACAGGGACTCTCTGAAATTTCTCTCACAGTAACAATTCAGATCCCAATTCTTCTTTTCCATGTGATGCTTCTCATAAACAGGAACACACTAACCAGATGAAGCCTCATCCCATGGCTGAGACATGAGACTGTGAAGCACGTTAATACTAGTCTTTCTGTGGTGACCGCAGCAGCAGGAGACAGCTGCAGAATTAGCTCACCACTTCCGAGATGCTCCCAAGCGAAGGCCGCCAATGTCGGCCTCTGGTTGCCGTCTGCGTGCTGCTCTTTGGCCGATCCCTCTCCTGCTTTGTTGCCTGAATCGTCGCAGGAACACGAAGAGCAGCGACGCTGTTAATTGCTTAATCCTACTAAACTCTCTTTGCTTCTTGTCTCTTTCAATCATTCTTGTGAAAGGATTACTGCTGAGCAGAGGCAGATAGAATGTACCTGATGTGCGTCTTCTGAAACCTCCTGCGTTTCCTGTGGAACAGCATCGCAACCCTGATCGTTTCTTCTCTGCTGCTGCTGCTGCCCCTGTTGCTGTTTCCTGATCAGTTCAGCCTGGGTCTTCTTGAGCTTCTCGTGCTTCCTTTGGTTCAGAGCCTTTGTGACCTCTGACCAAGCATCAGAAAGAGCTCACTGTTAGACGGAGGATTGCGGGTTCTCGACGGAGGTACAGACGGGAACAGGGGAAGAACCTTGGGAGGTGATCAGCCGGTAGACTTGGCCGAGCAGGAGCATGTCCTTGGGCTTCAGCAGCCTCACGCGGGTGATCCGGACGTTGCCGCCGCTGCCGTCCTGCTTCTCCTCCGAGACGTAGAGAGTGACGAGGGCCACGTAGTAGCCTGGGTTACTCTTCATCACGGCCGCCGCGCTCGTCGGCCAGTACAGCCTCTCCACTCTTCCTCCCGGGTGCTGAATCACCGCCGTCGCCGCCTCCGACGCTTGGCAATTCCCCATCCCTCTCTCTCTCTCTCTCTCTCTCTCTCTCTCTCTCTCTCTTGTTTGTTAGGGAAGGGATGTTGAAGAGAAGAAAGCAGCCTTCAAGCAAGTGCAGTTGCCTTCTTCAATGGGATGAAGGTGAGGTAGGACTCAGAACACCGTGATAATATAGTACTGTGGATCCTGCACCCAGTGTGTCACTATAATGTAGAGAGAGAGAGAGAGAGAGAGAGAGAGAGAGAGAGAGATGAGCCAATCCATGGTTGATGGGCTACGCTCCACGTGGCAAGATTTCAGTGGGTGCTGGGCAAGGTAAAGAGCATGGCAGGCATGGTTTACCTTGCAGGTCATGGATGAGGATGAGGGAAGTAGCCATCATCTACTGCATGCTGTCAGCAACAGCAGCCAGGGGGGATGAGATTCTTCTTGTCATGGGATTGTGGGGGTGCGAGGGGCCACATAACCAAAGAGAAGATAAGAGACTGAATCATTGATGGAGAAGTAACCTCGTTGCCTTTTCCTTTCCACCAGCGCATGGAATGGGAGTCTTTGGGACAAAAGCTAGTCCCATTCTGTGATCATGGCCCTCCTGTTACCTCGCGGAGCATCAGATAAACAACAAGTCAGTACCACTAGTTGCCCTCTTACATTGTATAAGCAGTGTTGCTTGCTATGGACTTCATTTGATGGAGTTTGGCAAGAGACGTGTATGAGCTCAGGGGCTAATTGAGCCCCATGGTCATAGTGCAGGTTTCCTGTTTGTTCAAATTCATCTGTGAATTCAATATTTGGGTGACTGCTCAGCTGATATATGAACTTCCTTTAGCCGTCTTGGAGTTGCGTATTGCATCAAAATCTGTCCATCTGCAGGTTAGTAGGAGGTGGTAGGGCATGGAAGCATTAAAGATGGAATCAGTTCTATTATGTCAGATTTCTTGTGTAGGCTTCAATCAATAATAAGTTCTTATATGTCCTAAAAATCAGTCAGCAATAAACCAAGCCCAAAGAGAAAACAACAAATCTATTGGTCGAAGGGTAATGGTGAATTGATAGTTGATCCATCACATTTTCTCCTCCAAGTTTCATCCTGTTGTTGCTGAGAAAAATATGCACAAAGACAACCACCTTGTTTTGAGTGTGCATCACATCGGCTTAAGGTTTTTTTGGTTCTTGGTTGCCCAACATTTGTGACATGAAAGCAGTGATTACAGTCCAATGTTCCAAAATAGTGCACCACTTGCACCTATGCTTGATTGATTTATCAAGAGAATCTAAATTTGTTTAATCTCCATTATTCTAGTTATAGAAAGACTACAGACATAAATGTCAGTAGCAAGTTTTCATGTTAGTTTTTTAGAAGATTTAGATTATGTACATCAAAAGAAAGTTTAAAGAAGCTAGTTTGTACAGCCAACATACATATATTTTTTCAGCACATCAACCTGCCAAGTTTCTTTAAACAAAAGCACAGAATATGTAAAAAAACTCGAGGATGTGTCATCAACCACCACCTAATTTTAATCTGATGGTGGTCGTGTGATGACATGAGGTAGTCCTCCTTGCACTCGAAGCCTCTGTCTTTTCCTTCTTTGTATTGTGTATCAGAATAGGGACCATGCAAGGTAAATTAGGCAGTGTGATGTCTCACAACACTGTTTTGTTGAACTGATACAAGTTATGTAGGTTTTCTCTTCCTTCAAAACAGTCCTCCCCAGTGTCAAGGTCCTTACATCTGGTCCACATGCCCATTAAACGCCATCAAGAGGCCATGTGAAGTGTTGGGAGTTCTCACATACTCCAATCTCTTTTTTTCCAGACATAAGCCAAGAAATGATGATTACCTGGGGTGCTCATCTCTTCCACAAAGTTCAAATAATTTGTCTAGAAAGCAGGCTTAGGATATCCTAAGCATTTTTGTAGCTGGTTTGCTTAACTACAAGCAAGTGGTAGGTCTTTTTGGACCCCTTTTGTCATAATTGTCTGGTTGGGAGAATGCAGTCAGGTGCCAGTGTCATCTTGTCCCTTGTATCCTCCAAAGTTGAGAAGAATATAATTCAGATCATGCTTGGGTCCACTTCTTATTTCTGATTCAACACTTAATCTGATGCCATCGAATCAAGATGTTCAAATTTCAGATCTTAATCTGCAGAGACCTCATATGTTGTATTCACATTTGTGATCAGGGTTTTGCTCTTTGATTAATTGGATTAGGTCTGTCATCGATTTGAATCACATATGAATCTTAGGGTTTAGAAATAAATCTTGTCTCATTAGGGGACATGAAATATCCTTGAAAAATAGTGTCTGTAAGTTGTCTATGATTTGTGCTAGAGTCAGTTCATTATGTTCTGCACAGTTGCTCTCACCAAGAGCCAACAGCAAAGAAGTGAATAATGTGAGCATGAGAACAGGGCATCAATGTTTTAGAAAGGGCAAACTTGGAGTGTCAGTAAGCAAAACACCTTCTGATTACATGGTATTGGACCAACTTGATCTGATTACTCTGTCCAAATGCAGCACAAGTACCAACTGTGCCAGGTTCTCAGATATGATTTCTTGTGATGGTCCCAATATGAGGCCTTCATGTTCTGAAATTAGTAATGCTCATCTACAGTCCTCTCTCTTTCCTCTCCTCCTTTTTCTTGTTTTCTTTGACTGAGACATGAGTCATGATTCATGATGCATTCATTTCTGCAAGTAGTGGCACCTTTTGTGCACTTCAAGCTCCATTATTGCTGGCTTGCAGCTGCCACCAAAAGATTTCTAGTGCAGAAGTTGGATTTGTGAATGCCACTGGGAAAAACCTTTCTCTGAAAGGAGGATGTTTCAGTGGGTAAAAGATCAATCTCATTAGCTTTGGATTTTGTTGCATAATCTAACCACAAGTTTGAATAGTTGGACCACAGACAGGAATACCATTCATTCACTGTTCTGGTTGACAAGTCAATTTCCCTTCACCACTGAGTCCCCACCACATGCTCATCTATGAACATGACAAGAATTGAAAGAAACCTAACTGCAAGCACACACCAAGATGTAGATGTAGATGTGGAAGTAGATTAGCTTGTCAACCTCTCATATCAATCCCATAAACAGGTCTTATTTATTATTGACATTGATGTGTGAATCATCTGTGAGGCTCTCTGTCCTGCCAGGATCACATTAAATGAAATGTGTTCCGCTCATCTCTAAAGTAGTCATTAAAGCTTGCCTCTTAGATAAGTCTAAAGTCTCTTTTCATACTTTAAGGGAACATTTCATTTTCTGTAACCTAATAGTCCACAAACATAAATGTAGAAGATGTTTGATCACTGGTATCATGATGAAGTTAAGATTTACTGGAATGTTGCTTCAAGCTACCATCGTAAATCAATTATGGTTTATTTGGAATGTGCAAAATTCATCTTTTTCTTTTTTTTTTAATGAACAGTATCTAAGGCTATTTGGATATTTTATTTTCTGTAACCTAAGAGTCCACAAAACATAAAGGTAATATACTTTGGTTGCAATGGCAAAAGCCACCGGATGGATTAAACTCAACACTGACAGCTCCTCTTTGTTGTAGGAGGAAGGCCTTCCTTTCATTAATTGAGAGCAATGTACTCAACACTGACAGCTCCTCTTTGTTGTAGGAGGAAGGCCTTCCTTTCATTAATTGAGAGCAATGTTCTCCTACAATCCCTTTGTAGAACCCACAAGTTTTAATAAATTTTCTTTTGCAAAAAAGAAAAATGTTGGGATTCATATTTCATACTAAGACTTTGTTCTCAACCATCATAATCTGAGCTGATGTTATTTTGCAAATATAGGCATCTGTCTGATCATTTTATTTCTCAGTTGTTCATCGACAAACCGTTTGTCGATACTAACCGAAAAAATTAGATGACATCATTATCATTAGCAAACTGTCAATGTCATTTGAGATTGTGACCATCATTGAATTCTGATTTATTTGCTTAATCTAATCCAATCTTTGTTAGTCAAATGGTTGGGCCACTGACAACGATTCCACACATTTGTTTGCTTGACAGATCAGGTGCATCATATGGAATTCCAGTGCCAACCAAGTGAGCATGATTGGGAGTTGCCTCATGAAAGGTATTGGAGGACCACTGTCCCAATAGCACCCATCAAGAGGACTACCGCTCCAATCACAGGAAGTTCTCAAACGCAGCAAATTAACCAGCTCAGATCTGCTCATAGGTTCCATTGGTGACAAGTCATTTAAGGTGCTTTTTAGATCAGAGACTCATCCATGCAGTCTTGATCTTCTCAAGCTTAACTTGCAAGCAACGTTGAATTGGCAGAATGCATGAGTACAAAGTCAAGCAGGATTTTTCTCTATCAGAAAATAATACACCGTGATGATGTCCAGAGTCAACAATCATATCCTCCCCAAATCAAATTCATGAGGGAGATGGACTACTCATTCATGTAAAGAGCAGCAGCTCTTCCCAAGTTCTTCAAGATTCTGGAGAGAGAGTGTGTGTAAGTTCATCTTGCAGTGTCAAATTTTATCTCTGCACAGAACAACATTCACAGGGATTTGTTTGGTTGGTGGATGTCAACATTTACAAGTAAATTGCAACTTGCAGAGTAATATGTCATGTACTATCTTTTTGATTCAGATGCATATTTGGAGGATGTCAAGAAAACTTCTACAGATGAATTAATATATAAATATTTTATATATTTTAAATATTTGATACTAAATAAAAAATTTAAGAACATTCTAATCCTTTTAAGAAAAAAAAATGATCAAATTAGAGAACCAAATCGACTGAGGGTTCGGTTCCATTTTTTTTAGTGGGATCGATCGATTTGGTCCGGGTTTTTATACTAATTAGACAAGCAACGAAAAAACAATGATCGTAATCATGATTTCACGACATGGATTATGTCGCCAATCTAATATTAGATCTCCCCGTTAATGGTCAATCCAGATTCGCGTGCTTTTTGAGACCATAGTGCGAACGATCATGGGAATCTATTCCAACAAAGAGTAGGGCTCTAAACACTTTTCTTTCTAAAGATCATTGATCCAACAAAGGTTGATGGACTGAGTGTTTTGGACCAAAGGAGTTAGATAAAATATGCAAAATCAAGGGGAAAAGGTTTTGTTCTCAGCATCCAAGTTTTGAGCTCAAGAAAACAACAGAGGCTGGAGAGGATTCCATGAACTTGGCTCATTATGATGCTCAAGAAAGCTTTAATCTCTACCCCAATCACAGCAAACACTTGATCTAAGAATCAACGGTTTGAGGCTTCAGGAAGAACAATACTCAAATCCAATGAAAAAAATATAAGCAATCACATCTAGCCAAAAACAAAACTCATGAATTTGATTCCTCAGGAGCAGTATGTTTGGCACTAATTTTCCATTACATCTCTTGTGAAGAACAGAAATGTCTATCTCAAATCTTATCCCTGACACTGTCACACAAGCCTAGATTTCAGTAAATCAGACATTAATTTAGTAATTAGAGACAACAAATCCTTTCATTAAGATAATACTTTTAATTTGGTGAACTAGACTCATATCAGTCCTGGACCACACACATTATTTATTTGGTATAAACCCTGTAATAGACCATACAAATCAAAATAGAACCATACCAGTACAGAACCAGAATACTGGATGGTACAAACCTGTCTCAAATAGTTTACCTTGTGTGTCGGATTTACCTGGTCCGCATCCATATTGAATCGTATCGAATGGTATTGCAAACCTAATAACAAGGAAAAGAAGAATTAAACAATCAGGAAAGAGAGCTTTGTTCACTGGGGAACTTAGTTCAGACTCTCGGTATGCAGACAATAAATGTCATAACTAAAGAAACTTCCATGCAAGGTAAAGTCTCATACATACCCTGCAAACCAAAGCTAACTTTTATGGATG
The DNA here is from genome assembly GCF_036884655.1 of Musa acuminata AAA Group. NCBI lineage: Eukaryota > Viridiplantae > Streptophyta > Magnoliopsida > Zingiberales > Musaceae > Musa > Musa acuminata. The sequence continues at coordinate 7,860,327 of NC_088340.1, forward strand.
TCAGAACAAGAACAGAAAAGATTTTGCATAATTTTCAAAGGAAAATTGGACCTTTAATGACTATTTGCACGTGAATGTTCCAACCGAAATATCAAGTTTTTGCTCTGTGTTGAAAGGCAACAGTCAATAGCACACAGTATCTTGAAATAAAATGGACAAGAACAAAAACATTTTAATCTCAATGTAACCTGTGGCATATGATGATTTGTGCATCGCATGTGATGGAGGACCGAGAGACATTAGCCAAAAATTACTAGTGAAGGTGATGCTTCAAACAAGGTAGTAATATCCTACATTAGAGTGATCCATATCAACTATGACATATACAAGTCAAACATGTATCCAAGGAAAACTTTAACAGACAAATTCATCAGAACACATTAATAGTTTAAGGTTTCTCTTGGGCCGAGAAACAAAGAGAGATCCACTACAAGATGATCCAAGAACTCTCTAAAAGGACAAAGTGAGATGCACTGCAAATGTTGTCACATCTATAGACCTCAATCTGCTGGAAAGAATTTATTGAGATTTAGTGGCAGCCGGTAGAATTCCTCACTTCTCGGATCCCCCTTGTAGGATCGGAACTTGTGCCACCAATGAAGCCCCCTGTCCTTTCTTACAGCGCTGTCATGCCTATGGAGACTATTGTCCAAGAAAAATGCCACAAACCCCGCGACAAATGGCTTCGAAGAGAATATCACATTAATGATATCGTTGAACTAGAGAAAAGAAAGATTATCAATATAATGGCGATGTAAGTTTATGAATGAAAATACAAGAGTTCAAGATGTGAACTATAATAATGTGTACCCATCTTGCTCCGGTGTGGACTGGACCATATCCGGCAACAGAAGTGTATTCATTGAAGTACTGCGGAACTGACAACCCCATGAAAAAAGAGAATCCTAGGATGAATTTAGTACGGAAGCTGTTAAGATTGCAGAACTGAAGGAAACTAAGACCACCAGCACCTGCAGATACATTACACCATGAATCCCAAGAACATCTAAAAATGTTTGATAAGTAGATGATTTTGTTACATTGTACATACCAACATATGCGAAAAGAAGACAGTAAAGAGCCGCAAAAATTGGTGCAGGAATGGATGCAAAAACTGCTCCAAATTTCCCTGCCACAAAGAAAAATGTGATCAGTCAAATTGGTAATGGAACCATTTAAACAACTGATCGCATTCCCGCATCATTTCATCCAATTCATTATGGCTCATCATAAAACATATGCATGTTCTAGTGCCATTCTGTGAGGCAATTTTAAGAGATCAAAAACCTTGAAGTACAGTGCAATTTACTTCATGTTGCAACTTCTCTGGAGTGATTGATAGGTGCTGCAATGCTGGAGGTAATCAGTGACAGGAGGGGTTATTTGGGTATTAAGGAGAGAAGGGAGAAAACATACAGGAAGAGGGAGCAAGAGCAGAGAGGAATTTATCCACAAGGCTACATTCATGTATTCGAATAGATATATAATAGATATAAAAAGGAGATATAAAAGGCTACATTCATGTATTCGAATTTATCCAGAAGGTCCACAACCCATTATAATAGATATAAAAAGGAGAAATATGCTTTTCGACATAGGAAACTATCTATGTATTCGAATTATGATATCGAGTAGAGTGATGATGGATAAACAGTAACAACTAAAAACATTAAACTTTATCTTTCCTTCACAAAATAGGATAGCAACCAGACCCACTATGCTAATTCATCCTATTTAGATCTTCATAATCAAGACTCACAAGGTACTAGATTCCTTTTTGGACAGGTGAAATGAGAAAAATAATGGACTGCTGACAGATGTCGGTCATCTTCACTTTGACCTGATCCACTTTACGAAACTTCAACGCCGATATCCAATTTCTAAAACTTCGTAGTACGAGTGAGTGTTGACATTAACTGATTATATTGCCAGCTGTACCTACTAGGTCACTCCATATCCAACCGTTCAGCGCATCATATAGAACCATATTCCAAGAAGATAAGTTGGCCACTATCAGCTTCACATTCACGGATTTTGGTACAACAAACAAGACAACCGACATCTAACTGCCTTTGTTATGTACAAACTTTGTGTGGCAGCAGAGAGTCGTGTATCACTGCAGACAAAAGCTCTAGAATGTGAACAGCTTACCAAGAATGGAAAAGAAAATCATGAATCCTGCAGATATTTGCACAACTCTCCGGCTGCCAACACGTGTCAAAGCCAGTAAACCAGCATTTTCACTGCACACGTGAAATTTAGAGCTTTAGAACAAAGGAAACATTTTTCTCAGCCCTCATTAGAGCATGCTATAAAAGTTAGATGCAAGACATAATCCTTACACTGACACTGATGTACCATTTGCTGTTCCAAATAATCCATCCAACAAGATAGCAATACCCTGAAGTAGTAAATGGTTATGATTTCAGAAACCCAAAAGAAAAGAAAAATAAAACTTCTGCTACTTCAAAGGAAACAGAGATGAAACTCCCACCTGCCAGCCAATGCCTCGACTGAGAACTGAAGGAGGCACTGGTGTAGCACTTGCATACCTTGCGACTGCCGTAAAAGTGCCAGTAGACTGTACAATTACAGACATGTTATAAAAGGTAATCAGCCAACTCCACAGTTGTAAACAGTAAGAGAAATGTGTTCCTACCTCTACAAGGGCCACAAATGAAGCTGCCATCATTGCAAAAGCTTCACCAGCATCAAAAGTTGGTGCTCCCCATTGAAAGGGATATGGAACTCTTATCCTAAGAATGGAAGTAAAATTACAGACAACAAAAGATAAAACTCCAGTCACTAAGGGCACATTTTTATGTCATTATAATATTACTAGCATTCAGTATAAATCTGAAAAACAAGGAAATGGAAGCTTACCAGGGAGCCCCACCAACAAGTCCAGAACGATCAGTACGGCAATGCAATTGTGTCTTTGGTGGGGCATGCCTGTATGCCCCACCAACTGTAAGCAGGTATGCATATAGCCACACAATTGTAATTGAAAATATGACAGCAAATCTATCAAATACGGACCTCTCCGAATGTATAGCATGAGGAACGTACTGAAGACATAAAAGCAAGCAAACATGATTCCTTTAAGTAATGTATAATTGCGAATGATGTGGATGTATTTGTACAAAACAAATGAATGAATTATGCATTTGGTTGCATGGTCATTCTTCAGACTGTATCACCTGTGAAAATGTCACTAACAGGATAATCACTGGTAGGCCAACCTCAACACATTTGGCAACCTGCATAGCCATAAAAAATTAGGTTAGTAGTGAAAATTAAGAGAGAGCATTTATTGGAAGGATCAGAATCTAATAAAAGAAAACCAAGCTTATCATAAGATTCCTTAGGAATGTCGCATTAATAGAATATCAACATATACTACAAAGTAAATTATTACCCCAGGAAATCCAAGCTCATAGAGCCCAAACCCAGCTAGTGCAACCAGAGGAACCGCTGACAGGGGACTTAAATATCTAAACACAATTCAAAAGGACGGGAAAAAAGCACTTAGAATAAACTCACATGATACCACTGGAAATGAATACTAGTATACTGACCTCGTCACATTACGCCAAAGACCGCTGAAACCAATAATAATTTGAAGCGTCGAAGCGACAATTAGTGCACCCTGTGTCCCACGCATGATATGCAGGAATTTCTGCATGAAAAGAACATAAAATTAACTTCTAGAAGAATGAATGCAATAGTGTCAATACAATCAAGGTCTTGTAGCAACCTCATGAGGATCCACGATATTGCTGTAACGCCCAGCTAAGATGATTGATATGGTAGGAGCTACGAAAGTATACGACCCTCCCATCACGGCTGGCAAGCAAGTACCGAAGTAGGTTTGGAGAAGAGTGTTAATACCAGCCAGAAACAGCAATGTCTGGACCACCCTCGCTTTCTCATCCTAGAACAGGGCAAAGAGAATCAGATGTTAACATAAACAAAATCAAATTAGGCACCAATTGTAAAATTAACCTAAACAACGCTTTAGTTTGAACAAGAGATTCTTCTTTCTGTGTGTGTAAATTCTCACATTTCCTCCCCCCATCTGAGGAACAAGCGCAGTGGGGATGAGAACAGTGGTTCCCAGAACGACCAGGTAATGTTGGAAACCAAGAAGAATAGCTTCAGCTGCATCAACAAAACAAAATTGAGATCAGGTAACTATTCTCACATTGGATCATTTTTATTGAGGATAAGAGAAGAAAGATCATGCACCATATTGCAAGTAGGAGATAATAAGCACAGTTGTAGGAACAAAATTACAGTTTTCTTTTTTTTTTTCTTCATGGCAGGAATTATGAACTGTAAAGCAAAAACAAGAAGGATGAAAGCAGAGACAGATGATCCAAAATTAAGCTTTTGCACATCGAATGGGAAAAAAGGATCATCACGGAATCTTTTGTGAGAAAATTTACACAATTCACCCACGACACAAAAAAGGATTCTACAAAGGATCTTATAAAATATGGAAAAATCAGAGAAGACTAGGCATAAATTGAAGAATAGTGAACAACAGAAACACAGCCTGCTAATAGAAGTTACAAAAATGATTAAAACAGGCACAAGAGCGGTGGCCAAAAAAAGCATCAAAATGGTGTGGGGAAATAGCATTGAAGCACGGGATAAAAAACTCAAGGTTAGCACTAAGTGAATGAATCAACATAAGACGAGGAAAAATAAGAAAGATAGAAATGTGAACGACTTACGCCAAGGAGGAGGACTAGTGATGCAGAAGGAAACATTGGGCAACTGGTCCTTCACGGGGTGCGGCACCAACTCCTCCTGCTTCGGTGGCGGCGCTGGTCCGGCCATGTCTCTCCTCTTCTCCCTTCGATTCTTCCTCAAAAACCTACTTCAAGAACGCTATAAACGCCCTTAAACCTCACTCCCCCAACACACATTCGCACCACGACCAAAAGAAGCAACCTCTCTCAAAAGATTTCTCGGCAAACTTCAAGATCTAAAGGATTTAAGCGTCAAGATTCAATCTTTCACCAGCCAAAAGGCGAAGAACAGCAGTCGCAGTCCCACCAGAAGATTCTACAAGAAAAAGAGAAGAGAGGGAAGAAGTAGCAGACGGCGCGACTCTCCACCAGCGGTGGAACAAAAGACTGGGAAAGGAGTCATGAAGCGTTCCCCAGATGGTTAAAAAAGCACGCAAGCACATCAAAATGTCCCCTTGCCCCTCCCTCGCTTTCTCTCTCCTCGGTGCTCAGGCGAATCTTCTGCAAGCTCTGCTTTTTATTTCTGGTTTCCTTCGTGTTCAGCTCTTCATGCCTTCTCAACCCATTTGCTGCCTAGCTGTCTTCAGCAGCAAGCAAAACACTGCCACCTCTTCACACTCTCCGGTCTCCACACTCCAAGAAAGGAAGACAGGAAGAATGGCAGAAGCCAAAAGAGAGATAATATTAAATAGGTGAAATAAAGAAAAAGGAGTATCAAAAGTGAAGAAAAAGATTCCAAAATAAAGAAAGCGAAGGAAAATATTAGAATTTCTGCCCTCCATTGCCGAGCAAGGTGGTCTCCACGCTTCAATGCTTCCAACAGAGTCTTGGTCTCAGAGCGGTGTAAAAATTGGATTTCTGCCACTGTCGAAAGTGGTGTTTAGTCTGCTTTCAAGAATCTAAATCGAAACTTGATCTAAAGTCAAAATTAGAATCGGATTCAGATAAAATGAAAATGAGGATAATCAAATCCTGCAACATGTTTGGTTTATGCATACATGAACTGAAAATGCAAACAATATCTACTTTGTTTTCTTTTCTTTTATGTTACATTTATATTATATTCTAGAATTGTTTGCCTCAAATTAAAAGAAGAATTTAAAATGCCCCAAGATTAATAATTGAGATCATATTTCTCTCGATCAAAAGAACAGGAATAAGAATCATTATTTTATATATCTGTTAAAATCTTCAAAAGTGGTGAAGCAAAATGGTAAGTGTTCACAAGACAAATAGGAAACTGCACATCCTTCTATATAAACCCTGCAGATGTAACTTGTACTTTTTGTTCTTTCACTGCAAGATTAATGTGCAACATCTCCATACACAACCACAAAGCATTAGCAACATAATGGATGTCCTTTCCAGTGTAATGAGTTTGCAATTTACCAATATACGATCAAGACGCTATGATAACTATATGCAGATTTCCAGTTTTAGCAAAGGTATTTGATACCTTCACAGGGACATATTTATTTTGGGAAGAAACTAAGAACATAGCATTTGAAAGAAACCAAGGAAGAGGAAATTGCTTCAAAGTATTTCTTCAAATTAGTAAATATGTTTATGTAGAAAAGTTAGGATCAAGCAGGCAACCACCACATTCCCCTTCTCTGCTGGCTGGCTGTCACCAGCCACAACTCAAATCATTGAGGAACAGACAAATTTGCAGGTTAAAAAGTGTCAAAAAGAACAGGAACAGGGTAGAAAAACAGTCCCTTTCATTTTGAAGAATACCTTCGTACCTGCTGGTTTTCTCTATCAACTGTTCATGCCCATATGTTCTTTGCTTAGCAACATGACCTTTGGATTCTTTTGTCTTCTCCCCCCAACCATATATGCTCAATATGTTCTTTGCTTGGATGCATGTGATTGAAAGGGAAGGGGCTCCATCCATGCAACCTTTTGTTCATGCACCATGCAGTCCGAAATTTCTAGTACTCTTTTTCTGTAAAGATTTCTAACACAACAGTACTCCATCCACTAAGCTTTTCCTATACAGGAAAATATACCATGCAAATAATTCAACTTGTGGATGGCTATGTTTTGTATGCATATGCTTGATGACAAAAGAAATTTGGTTGTACATTCTCCACCTTGCCAAGAAGATGGACCACTCAGCAGCATAGAAGAATCACATCATCACTCTTGGCCAAGTATTCTTATCAATGTAAAAAATCGTGGTGAAAACACTCAAAAATGCATGAATGAATGTATTATAACAATATTAACAACCATCCTTAAACTGCATTTTCATGATAATAATATAATTTTCTATTGATTGTCAGTTGTCTAACACAATCCTTCACTATTTTCATTTGAGTTTGGGACCAACATAGATAGTGTTAATCATCTAAAAATAAGAGAAAAAAAGATTAGATATGTGCATAAATCCTCTATAAATAAGATATAAGAGACTGTTTGGTTGACTAGACTTTCATATTTGACCAAAATAGGAGGCTACAATTAGAAAATTGTGATCTATTGAAGTTAGATATTATACATAACCTGGGACACAGAGGATCTCTGATCTTTTTGTGTGTTTTTTTAAACATAATTCAAATTTTTTTGTTCTTTTAGATATAGTTGGAGAGCATACAAGAATCACTGACATAAATCTATTTGTTGGTTAGATATTAAGGAACATAATAGTCCCTATTCATGGATCTCATCTGGCCCCAAACCTGACTCATACTTTTCAAGTTTCAGTGACAATGCACACATTTATTCTGTGTTACTTTTGACTCATGTTGATGAGCATCCAATTCCCAGAATCAACTTTCATGTCCAACCATGGCATCCGGGAAAACTTCCTCCTCACTCACCAAAAGAGAGAGGGGCACCATCACATCACATCACATCACATGCTTATCCATGATTTCAAAGCTTGCATAGATATTTGAATTCATCCAAAATTAAGTTCAGATATCTATTTTCAGCATTTAATCATTTAAATGCAACACCAAAAATATCTCCTTGTAAATGTAAGCATTTAATCATTATAATAATATCTTTACAGGATCTAAAAAGTAAGGATATCAAATGAACAATATCATACTGAGGAAGTTTAACCATATTGACAATATAATCACCTTATTTATTATGTCGATCTCCTCAACTTTACAACAGCAGAATCTCATTGTTTCATAAAGAATTATTTCTAACATTTGGTGAAGGTAAGATGTACATCAAGTATATGGTTCAAGTAATTGTTTCCCACTTAATTTTGATACTGTTGGCTTGTGTTCACAGAGTTCATGTACTGAGTTCGGAAGTTTCATATACTTAAACCATATGGTATAGTGATAGGAAGTCAGAACACACCGATGGTTTGGGTGATTGTGGTGAGCGACTGCGAGCCCATGGGCAGGCAGCGATGAAGGCCACGGGGAGCATCAAGGGCGGCAGCATGAAACACGACCTGCGTGCGGCGGTGCGCGAGGGCAGCAGGCGCCCGGGGGATGGTGGTGGCTGTGTGGAGAGGAACGCTGCACGATCAGCATCCTAATTTTGACTCCAATTTTGAGTCAAATTCTCATAAATTCTTCTCCACGATGAAAAATTAGTGTTGATTCAGCTAAGAAACGTTGTCTTCTCTTCTCTCAAAAATACCCCATAGGGCATTAAACTAAAGCTCGATACAGATTGACCAAATTCAAACAATGCTTGTGTTTAGCCAAAGGAAGCAACTTCGTTAGCATGTTTGTCGGGTTGTCAGCTACATCAATTTTGTGAAGAAAAACTTCCTTTTAGCGATTTCTTATTGTTAACAATCTTTGGTTCTGTCACAGTGCATTTGATCTTTTGGAAAAAACAATCATGCTTTGATTGTCGTTATGTACGATGACGTCTTTTTTTATGATTTGTATTTGTATGATTTTTGTTAAGAGAGAGTAGCTCCGTTCGACAACAGAATCAACATCAATAGAATGAGTAACCATTTCATTGCTTTGTATTTGTGTTAGTGTCGACGCAGGTGTCAATTGATGAAAGGACTACTCAATAACTACGTCGATATTGACGTAGATGTAAAGCGACGAAAGGGCCGCTTGACATTTGCATCAACGTCGATGCAAATATAAAGCGGTTCTCATCTCTTATCGTAGCTTTTTTCATCCACAACAATCACTCATTATCTCCAATGATATTATCGTTCATTATCATCGACGTCGTCCGTTATTATCAGCTAGAACATTATAATTATTTTTTATCTATTATTTTTATGTATCAATTTTAATATAAATTTTTTAAAATATATGGATCAAAATGTTAAGAAAGTGTAACTAAAAAGGATGATGTGTAATTAGCCCAACAGTCGAAACAGAGACCCCATTAGATCGATGGATTGGATCAAGAACAGGACGACACAGAATCTAGAGGTAGATGACCGACGGAGCGATGTATTGTGCTCTGAGTGCGACCACGAACAAACAGGCCCGCTGTTCCAGCTTTGGGCCCTCCCAAGGCGGACTTAGATGCAGCTCGTTCTTATGCGCATAGCCTTCCGACAGCAATGCCATGGCGGAAACAATGAGGAAAGCTCTGAGAATTATCAGTAGCCTTCCGGTCTTTTGCGGCTTCTCGGGGCTCCAGAAGAAGATGCGCCTTTGTGCTGTGGCAAGGAGCTTCCCAAATGCAAACAAGGACCAGGAAAGGGAGGAAAGAGCCCTCTGAAGCTCGAGGAGCAGAAGCCATGCGAGTTGCCTTTGATTCTTAGCTCTTCCCTTGTCTGATAAGGATGATGTCTCCATTGCCATCACCACTGATGCTGGAACCAGTAGCACAGTGCTTATTGCCTTGTATGAAGCACCATGAACCTTCTTTCTTGATGATGATTGAAGGAAGATGACACTGAAACAAACAACCAAGTCTCTCCTAAGATATAATCCAGGAAGAAGAACAAGATTCTGTCAGGAATTCCAAGTAACTACAGAATGCTGTGACAAAAAGGAAGAACATGAGCAGCTGAAAGAATATATTCAAAGGGAAAATAAGAACCGATATTTACAGCAATGGATGTTGGGTTGTAGGGATCTAACTTGGCCTTACATCTATATTTTTGTACTCAGATGAACAAATAAACAAACCAAATGTAGCAGAAAAATAGCAGCACTTTTTAGATTATGTGTCACATCTAGAAAACTGGGATCTGATGATCCATCTAATGACTATGACTCAAACTACAATAATAATTTTAATTAATTTTTTTAAAACCAACTCAATAGTTATCCAGACAGATGCTTACATTTATTTCACTTGATCTTGTCCTACACACAATGACCAAAATAATAACAACAAATGATATTATATTATGCTCATAAAACTAATATTTTATGTCTAAAATATTAAATAATTATACAAATGATATCACTTTTAAGTCATGCTTTATCTGATATCATCGCATTTATTTTCATCTTGGTAAACCTTCATCTGATATCATCCCATATAAGCCATTCGACGTATTATTCCTTTTGTAGCGATCAAAATTCGAGACAGGATAGATCAGTATCTACAATGGGCTTCGGCTTAGCAGACCGAATCACCCAGCAAACCTTTCCGGGCTGACACGAACCCGAGGATTGGGTCTGCAAATTTGGGCCCCCGGCCTAACTCCCAAGATGAATTTTCTGGAAGATTTGATCATGATGAATCATCATCAATTATAAATCGTATTATTCCGGGAATTATCAATTAAAGTTGAAACCTCCATCCAAATCTAATTAACTTACTGATTAAAAGGTATTATTATCTTATAATAAATAGATTTAACATTATATCTACACTTATGTTAATGTCTGTATGAGTAGGTGTTAATTGTACTTGTGACGCATGACAATTAAAATCACTAATTCACTTACAGCATGTGAAAGATTTAATTGCATCGTTGCTGTTCCTTACGTGAATTAGGTCCATTGGATACGGATCCTATTTGGATCCGACCCGATGGCACCACAGCGTACCGAGGAAAGCGGGGGGTAAGTCTCGTGCGCATCGCACCGTGACATGATGGTTGGACGCGCACGTTAGCGCCGACCACAAGTCAAACGACCGCATCCGACCGCTGGCGCACGTTAGCGCCGCCCTCTCCGGCATCCAAGTTAACTGCGCCGCGTTCCCCTCGTCTCCCTCACGCCCCCTCTTTTTCTTCATCCCCTTCTCACGATCCCCCACGGATCGCATCCACTTCTTCCTTTCTTTCTCTTTCATCAGATCGCGAAACCCGCGACCCAAATCGCTCCACAAATACCCTCGATCCACCAGTCCCTGCGTCACGTTGTCTTCCTACCAGATTGATCGGTCCACCTCCCGATCTCTCCTTCAGCGTCGAGCTCGATCCGGCATAGTTAGGGTCTTTCTTCGCGCGTTCGTTTGTTGCGGGAAACCGCCGTGGAGGGGCTTGCAGACGGTGGATCTGAAGGCGGGTGTGGCGGTGGCGTGTTACTTGTTCTAGGGTTTGATTCGGTGGAATTATAGACGGGTAGAGTGGAGAGGAATTGATGGTTGGTGGCGTCGGCGGAGGGATCGGAGAGGGGACGATGAAAGGCTATGCATGGGCGGGAGGGTGAGGAGAGGAAACGGCGGCGGCACATGTGGCCGGTACCTGCGCCCGGTACAGCAGCATCAGCGTCATCGTCGTCATCAGCTCCTCCACCTTCTCTAGCTTTTCCGGAGAACCCCTCCTCGGAGTCGGATTCCTCTCGGTCCTCTAGCGATTCGTTCCTAAAGGTGTCTCCTTTCGTGTGTTTCATCCGTCTTTGTGCGTGAAATAGGGGGAAATTTTGACTCCCATTGGTCAAAATAATTTAGTTGTTTAATTCTTTTTTTTTTTTTGGACTTACGGTAAATTTCGTTAGTTTTTTGCCAATTTTATAGTTCTTATGGTGGCTTTGTTGATACTTTACTCGTTTTTCTTGATTATTCATTACGTTGTTTAGATTTGCAGCCTTGGACGTTATTCTTTTAATTAATTTGTGCTCCTCTGCTTTTTTTTGGCCTTTTCCTTGTGAAATAGACAAGATGGGGCTTTTGATAGATTTAACGTATTTCTTCCTAGAGAGTTATAATTTAAGCGGGCATTATTTTTTGAAGGAAGTTTTTAGTGTTTGTTGCTGTCGACCTGAAGGATCCTATTCCTGGTCAAGGATGAACTCTCAGACACAGATGGTGGATCGTAATAAGCATGTTATGTAGGTGGCTTCTTTTGGAACTTGATACATAACTTTGAGGTGAACATCTGGTATTTTCGTGTTGGAAATGGTTTTGAAATATGGTTTTGTTAAGCCCGATGATTCCTTCCTGGTGATATAGATAGTTCTTGGTGTTTGCGGTTATTGTTTTGATACTTATTAACCAAAATTTCCTGTCGAGATAGTCGAGCCTTATGTGGATACCAGGAGGATAGAATATTTTTAGCTATTTTTTGAGTTACATGAAACAGATTGGTCCTTGACCACATTTCTTTCATTGTTTCAATCATGTGGAAATTGGTTTCCTATGGATCCTATGCTATTTCAGTTATGAAGGTGTCTCCACTGATGGACAGCTCATGGCTCAAATTTAAGGTCTTATAACTCTTTCTGGTCTATCAATTAGAGATCCAGTTTTTGATTGGGCTCAATTGGTTTTCTATAATTGTTTTTATGGGACTGTTATAATACTAGATTCATGTGAAACACTGGAGGTCTGTTGTAATTTTAGCTTATCCTGATTCAGTGAAATATACAGGAGTTATATTTGTCCGGAGTTCCTTCTCTAAATCTATAGATTGTAATTAAAAAATATTATTAATCCTGCTTATCAATATAATCCTTTAGTCCTGCATCTGATATTTGTCTGCTAACATTTTCTTTCTTAGCATCGGTGGCAATTCTTGCTGTACTTTTAGTTCTGCTGCTGTCAGTTTTTCTTTGTTCAGAATCTCAAGATTTATGGTCATGCATCTCTGTCTTTTTGGTCAGTGTTTTTTTTTATAAAAGTAGTTGTAACCTTTGCTGCTTTGGAATGGGACTGTGTTAAGAGTTAGTAGAGTTTGACCTTTGCGGCATGAAAAGGCATATTTGCTTTATTCACAGTTTTGTATGTATGTTCGGTCATGTTTGAAATGTGGCTTCTAAAGAAGTATGCGTTAACCTGTCTTCAATATATCACACTTCAACATGTCTATATTTTTTTGCAAGAAATGCTCTATGATTCACATTAAGTTAATATCAAATTTTGTTAATAGCTGAAGGTTGCACACAACTATAATGTTTTACCATATTGTTAGATGCTTTTGAGAAGGTGAATGAAAACGTCATTCTTGTTGTTGTCATAGTCATGGCAGTTGCAAAAATGCATCAGACACTGTCTATACTTTTGTTTGGGGTAGTTCTTTTGAGTTCTGTTTTACTGTGAGTGTACTCTTTCGTTGCAAAATGTGGCAGACACTATCCATTCTTTTGTTTGGGGTAGTTCTTTTGTAGTTTTGTTGCACTATTAGTCTATGCTTTCGTGCTGTGGAACCCATGTTAATATGGTTCTCTTTTTTCTTTGCAACAGCCTGTTAATATTCTATATTTTGCAGGATGGGCGTAAAATTCGAGTCGGTGATTGTGCTCTTTTCCAGGCCGGCAATGCACCTCCTTTCATTGGAATAATTCGCTGGTTTACAGAAGGCAAGGAGGATCACCTTCGGTTATGTGTTAATTGGCTTTACCGACCTGCTGACATTAAGCTTGCCAAAGGTGTATTGCTTGAAGCTGCTCCAAACGAAGTTTTTTACTCCTTCCACAAGGACGTGATAACTGCAGCTTCATTGCTTCATCCTTGTAAAGTAGTGTTTTTACGTAAGGGTGTCGAGCTTCCAGCAGGGGTATCATCATTTATATGCAGACGAGTATATGACATTACTAACAAGTGCTTGTGGTGGTTGACTGATCAAGACTATATCAATGTGAGTTTTGCATGCTTTTAATATCTCTACTAAGGATCAGAACTTTTTTTCCTCTGGTGTTATTTTAGATTAGGTGCCTTATTGTTCACTTTTTTCTTCTCAGGAACGACAAGAGGAAGTAGATCAGCTTTTGGACAGAACTCAATTAGAAATGCACGCAGCAGTTCAGTCCGGTGGACGTTCACCTAAACCACTTAATGGTCCATCAAGCACACAACAGTTAAAATCTAGTTCAGAGAGTGATCATAATACTGGCCCTTCTCTCCCGTTTCAATCGAAGTTGAAGAAGCGAGACAGGAGTGATCAGGGCACAGAGCATATCAAGAGAGAGCGGTCTTCTAAACCAGATGATGGTGATTCATGTAAATCTGATAACATGATGAAGGCAGAATTAGTCAAAATAACAGAAAAAGGTGGACTTATAAGCACCGAAGGGGTTGAGAAATTGGTGAGCTTATTGCAGCATGATAGACCCGAGAATAAAATAGATGTTTCTGGTCGGATATTGGTTGCAAATGTGATTGCAGCCACTGATCGTTATGATTGCCTTGGCAGGTTTGTGCAGCTTAAGGGTGTGCCCGTCTTGAATGATTGGCTCCAGCAGGTGCACAAGTCTAAGGCTGGTGATGGTACTAGTCATAAAGAAAGTGATAAAGCTGTTGAGGAGCTTCTCTTGGCTCTTCTTCGTGCACTGGCTAAATTGCCTGTCAACCTTAATGCTCTGCAGGCTTGTAATATTGGTAAATCTGTGAATCACTTGCGGAGCCATAAAAATCCTGAAATCCAGAAGAAGGCTAGGAGTCTTATTGACACCTGGAAGAAACGAGTTAATGCTGAAATAACAAAGATCAATGATGCCAAATCTGTTGGATTAGGCCAACCTGTTTGGCAAGTTAAGTCAGGTTCTTCTGATGTTTCTCATGTTGGAAACAGACGATCTGGACCAACTGATGTGGTTTCTAAGAGCCCTGTAACTCATACTACATGTAAGTCTAGTAAGCCTGGACATTCAGATCCTATTGTGAAGTCACCTTCAGCAACACAAGGGTCTTCGAAAGCAACATCTATTGCAACTGGCTCAAAGGATTCACTTTGCAAAGCAGCTCATCACAGTGGGGGTACAGAGATGACACCAACAGCAGTCAAAGAGGAGAAGAGCAGTAGTTCCAGTCATTCTCAGAACAATAGCCAATCTTGTTCTAGTGATCATGCAAAAACAGTGGGTTCCTCATGGAAGGAAGACACGAGGAGTTCAAGTGCTGGGTCAATTAATGCTACTAAGGCCGCTGGTGCTTCATCCCGTCATCGAAGATCTAGCAACGGGGTTACTGTAACTAGTATTTCTGGAGTTCAGAAGGAAACTCATCCAAGTAAATCTGGTTCTCTCAACCGGGTTGCAACATTGGAAAAATCATCACAATCAGGACTGACATGTGAAAAACCAATTGATATGCCTGCTGTAGATCATGGAAATAACCACAGGCTTATCGTCCGGCTTCCTAACCCTGCTCGAAGCCCTGCACGAAGTGCAAGTGGAGGTTCATTTGATGATCCATCAATTTCCGGTAGCAGAGCATCCTCTCCTGGGTTCTCGGACAAACATGAGCACGGTGATCGTAGAGTGAAGCCAAGGGTTGATGCTTATCAATCTAACATTGTCATGGATGCTAATACAGAGTCATGGCTGAGCAATGATGTAAAAGAATTGCCAGTTGGAGCTGGAGGTGTTAGATCACCAGCAGCTGATGAAGAACACATCAGGAGTGTTGGGGAAACTGGAAAGGATACTGAGGCTCCAGGAGCTGCATGTTCATCTTCTGGAAATGAAAAGGGTGTTTCCTCGACTGAAACCAGGACAAGAAGTTCTTTAAGTTCTATAATTGCCTTGATTGAAAGTTGCGTCAAATACTCTGAAGCTAGTGATCCTTCAGCTGTTGAAGATGATGTTGGGATGAATCTGCTTGCTAGTGTGGCAACTGGAGAAATCTCCAAGTCTGACTTAATTTCTCCCACTGGCTCAGCTGGGGCATCACCTGGGTCCGAAGACCCATCTACAGAGGCCAAGTCAAGGTTATCAAGTGCTGATGATTTGGCCCAGAGTCATATTGAATTAGATGAAGCCGCAGATGCCGACTCCATTAAGAAAGGGAAGAGTGTCAATTCTATTTCAACTGGGGATGTTCCATGTCAGGATGGGACCAACTTTTTGGGAAATAGTGGAAATGATGTCTCCTTGCAGGATAATAAATTGACAGGTGAGGAGGCTGAACAATCTGCTTCTGGTTTGAGTTCTCACAAAACTAAAGACTCTTGTCCCATACCTAAGCCGAAACTCGAGGAAGAAAGAGATGGAAATTTTTTGGTGTCCAAGTCAGCTGGATTGGGGAAGTGGGATAATGATGGAGTCCCTCCACTCGAGGAAAAGCATATAACAGGTTTGGACAATTCTACTGATTGCAAGCTTAAAGAAAGAAGCTCAATGGCAGATGAAAGCAAACCTAGGGAATGTGCTCGTCAGAAGATTGGAGATGACAGTATATGTACCTTTGAGGTTGCTAACAAAGATGGATGTGATCATGACATTGCTGCTTCAGGTATCAAGATAGAAAAACTGGTCATTGAGGAATGTCAATCAGGCCTTACAGCAAAAGTAGTGCCTGAGGTTGCACCCCAATCTTGCCAGCAACAACCTCAGATGCCTGTGATTGTGGAGAGAAGTGATAATGATGCTATTTCATCTGGTGTTCCTGATGTTGCATATCCAGAAAATGCTGATGGGTCAAAGACTTGCAAGCCTGATAACCTGGGGGTCAATCACTTTGAGTCGAATGATATACATGAATGTGACAGCCTCAACCTGTCTAAACTTGATGAATCAGTTAGACTAGCAACCACCTCCTGCAGTACTGCTTGTGCAGCTGAAGATTTGAAAATAAAGGAGTCTCTTGAAAGTTTAACTGTGGGATCAGCCAGTCAAGAACCACCCTCAAGTTGTACAGCCCAAGAGATGGACAACCAATCAAAACCTGCTGGTTCTAGGTTCTCGGTGGCTTTTGCTGATGTGAAGGAGGATCTTGCATCATCCCTGGAGGCCTCTTCATTGGCTGTTAAAGCTGTGCCAGATGTTGCTAGTAAGCTTGACTTTGATTTGAATGAAGGCATCACCGGAGATGATGGAACCCAAGTTGAGACTTCTGTCTCTATTTCAACCGTGTGTTCCTCTATAGGTCATTTGCCCAGCCTGTCTCTGTTCTCAAATTCCATGTTGACCGGGTTGCCTGCTCCAATTACAGTAGCTGCACCAGCGAAAGGACCTTTTGTTCCACCTGAAAACTTATTAAAGAGCAAGGATGAGCCTGGATGGAAAGGCTCGGCCGCCACTAGTGCTTTCCGGCCAGCAGAACCACGTAAAGTTCTGGAGGTGCCACTCAATACTTCTGGAGTGTTGCTACCATCTGATTCTGCAGGAAAGCAGTGTCGTCCTCCTCTCGATATTGATCTGAATGAACCTGATGAGAGAGCTCTTGAAGACATGGCCACTCAGAGCTCTGCTAAGTCCATGGGCTCTGAGCTGGGGACAGTGGGCAATCTTGATGCACCTGGACGAATTTCTGGGGGACTTGATCTTGATCTAAATAGGGTCGATGAAGGTATGGAAAGTGGCCAGTTCTTAGTGAGCACCTCCCATAGGATGGAGGTTCCACTTTTTGCCGTAGGACAAGCATCAACAGAATTTCCTAATAGGGAGGCCAATATGTTAAGGGACTTTGATCTAAATAATGGACCGGGCCTCGATGAAGTTTGTGCTGAACCTGTAACGAGGAACCAAAATACAAAAAGCACTGGTAGTGTGCCATTCTTACCCGCAGTTGCTGGTGTCAGAATGAATCCTCCTGAATTGGGAAGTGTATCATCGTGGTTTCCTCCTGGTGGTTCTTATCCTGCTGTTGCTATACCATCCTTCTTGACCAACAGAGGAGAGCACCCTTACCCAATTGTTGCAGCTGCGGGAGGCCAAAGAATTTTGGGGCCAGTTACAGCTAGTGGTCCCTATGGGGGAGATGTTTACCGGGGCCCTGGGCTTTCATCATCTCCAGCCATGGCATTTGCTCCTGCTACGGCATTTCCTTATGCTGGGTTCACATTCGGGTCCAATTTTCCGCTTGCATCAACTTCGTTTTCAGGTGGATCGGCAACCTTTGTTGATTCTTCGTCTGGAGCTGGTTCAGGTTTCCCTGCCATTCCTTCGCCACTTGTTGGACCTGCTGGTGGCATTTTATCCAATTATCCGAGGCCTTATGCGATAGGCCCTCCTGAGGGTAGTGCCAGTGGTGGATCCGACAACAGCAGGAAATGGATTACATCAGCACTTGATCTTAATGCAGGTCCAGGAAATGCAGAAGGAAAGGATGACAGATTGCCCTTGCCATCGAGACAACTAGTTTCAAACTCCCAGGCTTTCATGGAGGAACAGGTAAGAATGTATGCGGTGGCAGGAGGGGGTCTGAAGAGGAAGGAACCTGAGGGAGGTTGGGATGCAGATAGATCTGCTTACGAGCAAATCTCATGGCAGTGAAGAGATTTTAGAAGCAGCAAATCAGTAGCAGTATCCAAATACAGTAAGCTGTCTTATGTTCTTGTTGTATATGGTGTGATTTGTGTTCATGAGTGGTCTATTCTAGACTATAATAAATGATTTATCCTTGTTTTGCAGGCACACACATATGTGGAATTCCTTGTATTGGTTTGCACTAAGTTATGCACTTAAAGCCGCATGTGTCCTGATGTTTCTTGAGGAATATGTGGAAATCTTTCAGAGGATTCTGAAACTTGCTGTATTTCCTGTAAATGTGGACACTCGTTGAAACAAATTTTCATTAGTTCAGCACTTTGTCTTACGTTGCTTTAGCATGTTCCAGCGTGTTTTCTGGGGAAACCCCTTGCAGGACGACGACATTACTTTTGTCGAGTCTTTTATCCATTGGAGCCACTGCAATCAGGTGCTTTCTTCTTTCAAAGGATGTTTATATGTTCATGATTGGTGGCTACTGCAGCTTACTATGCTGCCTGCCTTTGCTGCTTCATGGAGTTGACAATTTCTGCTATATGAGTTGAATAGTATGCCATCTGAGCACTTCAGTATCACTTTATTGAATTAATGCTATCATACGATTCTGTTGTCAAGTTTTGTCACTCGAAACTTAGTGGATCAATTGGCAGCCAGCAACTGCCTGAGTTGCATTAGTCATTCTTTCTCCCTTTCGAGTCGAGCATTTTAGTGCATGGGTCAGTGACTTCCATAATCTTTAGTACTCGTTAAGCTTCTTGTTTCATTTAGTTGGTGCATGAGAAGGTTGATGGTGTCTGTTCTGGTAACTGTTGGATCATTTATGTGAGCTGCATGTTTGTTCATGCGGCACCCCTGTTTGTGTTGATTCCGAGTCTTACCTCTCTCTCTCTGTCTTTCTCTCTCTCTCTCTCAGCAATCAAAACACTTAGGTTTATCTGACGCAATTGCTGTAATCTTAATTCCTTGTCTTTTGGCCATCTACTGTCGGGAGCTACATTGAATACGAGACAGACTGCATCGACACTGTCCGTCTTTTCGTCGAGCACGTGGAAGGCAAAGAAAGTGGCAGCGAAATCTACAAGGATGAGCATAGAAATCATCAACCACGGACAGAAAGCACTACACCCCCACGGCCACGGGCATCATCTGAGTCACCGTCGAAAGGCGAGTCCCATCGCCGGGCCCCCGGGGCAGACCACTTGGTGCGCACAAAAATGTGTCGACGAAGGCATGACAAAGACGAAGGACATGATGATGCCCGTGATGCGATACTTGTGTCTGCTTCACTACTTCATTTATTCCCTCCTGTCCCCTTCATGTCCTTCGCCTTCTGACATCCTCCAGCCATAAAGACAAAAGAAAGGGCGAGATAGAGAGAGATTGGTCCACCACGCAACACGACCTTCTTTCCCATCACATGTGGTGGAAGCCGGTGACGCGACGATGGGGCCGATCCAACCAAGGCTGATGGTGGATTTGTTTCTTGAGGGGGTGATGGGCTCACATGCAGACGTATGTCGGCTTCTCGGCATCAGCCACATGACCTGACGTTTGTGCGAGATCCAGATCTTACTTGCCGCGCCACCGTCACATGGCGGTGTTGGACGACCTGCACGCGTCTCGAGGCTACCGTTGCCTTCTGCCTTCTGCAACACGTTGGATGCACGGGTGGGGCAGCGGTGACGACAATGGTGCCATCAGCGGCATGGAAATGGGGCTTTGGATTCCGACATTGCATCAATCATAAATATCTTTTGACTGTCTATCTATCTATCTCTTCCTCCGTATGGACAATGTTATTACTTTTACATCATCTTCGTTCCATCTTTGCTTGCCTAGTCACATTTAGTCTTTTGACTCTGTTGCTTAGTTTTCCTTTGTGAAATCTTATCATGTAGTTTTATCGTTTTCATTCCATCGTGACTTTCTTTGACGGACCCATCACGAGGTCTCATTATTTTTTCCTCATTTTCTTCAACCTCATCATCATCTTTCTCTTCTTCGTGAGGTCTTATTGTTGTTGCCTTCATCACATTGATTGCCTCCGTCTCGGCATTTTTATCCTGTTGCTTCGATCGTGCCATCACCATGACGAAAGGAGAAACCGAACATAAAACGCTGTGGATGTTTGGTTTTGCTTGCAAGTTTTGCTCATCGCTTCAGCTTCCACGAGACCATAGGATGGTGTCTTCTGAGAGCTTCTTCTGTGGAGTTGCAGATCTCCTCTTTGCACCACGCAAACGCATACCATGAGAGCAATGAAAGGGGAGCAAGCTGGGAACGATTTGAAACAAAATCGACACATTTGTATCGTTAGAAAGTAGTATTGCAATCGAGAAGCACTCGTATCAAAGAAGCGTCCCATCTAACTTGTTGGATAACATTAGGATTCATTCTTAGAAAAAGGAAATTATATTGTAAAGTCTGTGATACAAATTGAAGAGCTGATCGATCAGCAGCAGCAGCAGCAGGAAACATAAAAGAGGAAGACTATCATCTACTGAAATGAGCCAAAGACCCCTCAATTCTCCCACCATTCCCTCAGAGCTTGGGGATATATATAAATAAAATCATTAGCAGCTATTAAAACCCTTAAAGTTGCGATGCTTATCATCATTACTATTAGTTTAACGATACTAGAAGGAGGTAGCTATAATACTGAGAAAGAACTATATATGCTAGTCAATCTCCTTCGTACCTACTTGAAAACAATCGAAATGGAAGCCTAAAATTTTCCTGAATAGAATCCTAAAAAATGAACAAAAAAGACATTGATATTATGATGAACATTCTTGGTTTACATAAAGTTTCAAAACATAATTATTAAGATCATAAATACTAAAAGACTATGAAACATTTCGACAAATCTCCTTTTAAATAGAAAACAATCTTGATTCATAAAGGATTTCATATTATAAATTTTAAGAGATCAAGATCGTGATTTCGATAAAAAATTATTCAAATTTAAATCATCAAAATCATTATCAAAATCCAAGAGATTCACAAAGATGATACAAATGGATTCATCAAAATCAATAAGATTGAGCAAAATAATTTTCAAGAATGTTTTCCTCTTTTCGATTGTTTCAAACATATAATTTTGTTTCACTTATGTCAAATAAAAACATGTATCATGTTTAAAATCGAAAGAGTAAGATTTATTACAACAAAGATCAGTAAGATACTTTCATTATGGTAAAAATCAATAATCCATAAATCGCAAGATTCATCATGAATAATTTCAAAATTTATTAAGCATGATCAATATGCATGATACTAAAATATGGTTTCAAAATGTTTAATATTTTTATTACACAATTTCATCATTATGCATCATTATATGCATGTGAGAATCTAAAAAAGAGATAATAGATGTATAGTTACAAGTAGACAGTTTATTCTAACATAATTTTTGAAAGAAAATTTTAATTCTGAACATAATCTTGAGCCACCAAATAACCCTCTAATTTATCTAACGCTCATCCAAAAAGTAGGGATAAGTGATGTGTTAATATACACTATTTATGGTGAGCAGAGACTTGAAGGAGTCAATGTCCAAATTCAAGTGTTTTTTTCAAATTTAATTTATAGAGAATAGGCAGCTTTTACTTATACAGAAACTCAAGTCAACTAACTTATTAGTTGACTTAGAGATGAAGCCCTATGAAGTTGGAATAGAGGTCAAAGTGTGAAATCCATTGAATGCTCAAGGAGAGTGTCTTTGAGGTCATCATAAAAATCAAAGTGTCTTTTGCTCCTACCCATTTCAAGAAGAGGGCTCTAATTTGTAGTAGGAAGAAGAAGACTCTAATTTTCATTTGAGTTGATTGTGCAAGTTTGGGGAAGTGGGAGGCATAAGATCCAATTCAGGGGATCAGATTGCAAAGCACAATCCAATTATTATGAACTGGTCAAGTGGAACAAGCAGAGTCCCATAGAATCAAAGATCAAAAGCTTCAGACAATTTTATTATTACTCATTTTGGTAGATTAGGCAGATCAAGTCTTAGGGGACTGAGGATGCTAACCTTTTTATAATAGATACATTTTTGTGGGCAGATTTGGCTCAAAGTTGAATGAATGAATGGCTTTTGTTTAAAAGAATGGAGCATTTTTCTTAGTTTAAGAAAATATTCGGTCCATTGCTTTTGGGATTGATAATTATATAATCAAAATTTTATATGATATTAGAGCATAGTATAAGTTTGAGTGTGATATCTATCTGTCTCTATTTGTTATGGTGTTTAATATAAATATACTTATGCGATGAGCTCTATCTATGTAAAGTCTATTTTTTTAAAATTAAAAAATATATTAAAACTTAAGTGTGAGAGTACAAAATGCTTGTGAGATCATATTAAAAAAAGCTAGAGAATGTGTGTAATCATAGATGATTTTTTTTTTCTTCCTTAACATAAATCAAATTATCATAAATAATGCGTTATTCTATTTAAATTATTAACTTTTGTATTTGTATAGTATGATTAAAAAAGATTAAAATTGATTTTCTTAATCATGTGGATAAGTTAAAAAAATTATAATCGTAATTCAATCTAGCTAGAATACTCATGATAGTCTCTATTCAATCTACGTATATTGCATTGGTGTTTATTATAAAACTTTATAATTCGATAACCTTCAACCCCACGAGGACATATCATCTTTATCTACACACTAAGTTATAATCTTCTTACTTAACATCATAACACGCTTCACATCAAAGTTTCTTTCTATTGCATACTCATTGACAATTTGTTTGAATTCTTCTAAAACCTAAAAATAAAAATAAAAACATTTATCTTAAATCATATAATTCTTACAAATAACAAAAATAACATTTATGGAAATATTATGGATCTTTTATTTATTTTTTTAAAAAATAAATTTTTGGGTATAAAATCCTCATCTTCCACATATGGAACCAAAAAATTTTAATATCAAATCATCATCTTCATATGTCTCGAAGGCTAATACTAACTATCTCTATCATATTTGGCTCTCCAATACGGTCCTATGTATATATAAACTCATCAACAAATTCATAACCATATATATATATATATATATATACATATGTATATATATATACATATGTATATATACACATGTTCGTTGATCAATTTAGTTTCGGTAATATCATCACTATCTTTATTTTCATTTGAGAAACATATATCATTCAAGACTAATGTTTATCATAGATCAATGGTTAAGCTAGTACTTGATTATTTTTATCCCCAATAAGAGTGATATTATTATATTTCAAGACTTGTGTCCGCTTGGACACTTAAATAGAGAGAATAGAGAATTAACCATTAAATGGAGAATACATAATTCAGAAGAGCATCATCCCCATAAACACATATAGAGACAAAATACACAAAGAAAAACAAGTAATAGAATTAGTTGGGGACATTTGGATCATGGATTCCAAAAAAGTTTCTAAAGCATATCTTTATAGTGTTTTGATTCAGTGTTTACACTATCTTTATTCGAATTTATAAAACTCTGTAAAGGTAACATCAAAACACTATACATGGTACATTTTTAAAATTCTTTCATTCATTATAGTGCATACCATAAACACAATTATACTAAAATATCATTTGCATCATGAATTATAAATATGTGATTAAAGTATATGGTTACAATGTTTTTATGAAGTGTTCATAGTGTTTTCTTTTTCTGAGTTTCTAAAATACTATAAAGATAACATAAAAACATTGTATAAGAAATATTTTTGTAATTCTTTCATTCATGACACTACATTATTTGCATAATAGATCAAAAAAGTGATTAAAAGATTTAGTTACGATGTTTCTATAAAGTGCTTATTATAACATCCCTGATTAGTACCACGTTGAAAGTAGGTAAGATTACGATTAGCTTATAAGGGTCTGATGAGTATATTAATATCACATTCAGCGTATTTTAGTCAGGAGTTTAGACCAAACGAAGTTGATAGGCTAATTAACTTATTAAACTCGGATCGTGTGACATTTGGTATCAGAACCGACCTAGCATTTGGACATGATGAGAGAAATATTTTGATCAGTAGTTTAGACCAAACGAAGTGGCTAGACTAGTTAGCCCATCAGGCTCGGGTCGTGACACTTATAGTATTTTCGTAATTCTTCCATTCATTATAATATATATATATATATATATACCATGGATTCGAAAACAGCGATTAAAAAGATTTCGCTATAGTGTTTTCATTCGTATTTCTAAAACACTGTAATAATAACATAAAAATACTGTATAGGAAATATTTTTATATTTTTTATTTATTACACTATATTCTGTATACACAATGGTCTGATGACATTAAAAAACGATTAAAAAATTTCGTTACAGTGTCTTCAAATATGTTTATTTATATAATAAAGAAGATGTATTCATTACAACTGTGAAAGAAAATTTCAAATTAGATTTTTTTTTTTGTGGTCTTCTTATAGAAAAAGGTAAACATTATTTCATTGCTCATGAAGAAACAATTACCTCACCATTGATGCACATTATTTTTAGTAAGCCATATAACATAATATCACATAATTTTATTATAATATCATGCATTAACAATATGCCAATTTAGTATCATATAATGCCATACTATATATAATAAAATTATATCATTAGAATAATGCCATTATGATGCTTCTTAAACCAGTGGTTTAGAATTAGATCACAGATCTAAATTATGATCCATTTCTTGTGCCTGATTTGAGTGAGACATATAAAGCCCATTGGGCCACCCAAAATAGGCCCATATGGTGCCCAAGTACTAATGTTTCATCCGAGATTCCAGTTTAGTTTTGGATGGGAGATTTATGAGATGCCAAAGCATTTTCTTGTATATTTATTATTCACGCTTCTAATATCAAATAACGTACGATTTTATGTCGAGATATTATAATGTTTCACGAGTGATAAGTTTCATATCTGAATCTACATGTGTTATATATATATATATATATATATATATATATATATATATATATATTATTTTTTTAAATATATAATTTTACTGTATATCTACAAATACTACACTCATTACTCTTACCTATATTATAGATATTAATGAGTCATGGAATGCCATTACTACCAGTCGTGGCACATCGTGGTAGATTCTGGTCAATCTAATGACACCGAATTCCGCACTCGACGTGCCACCCAATTGGCCGAAGCTTCTGTCGGTGGAATGGGAAAGCAATTTGGGCAGACACGTGTTGATTGGGAACAAAAATTTCAATTGCCATTATATATATATATATATATATAACAAATTAGGTGATATCTCTCACTAGAAGTTTTTGATAAATTGAAAATAATTATTATTAGTGCGAGTGATGTCTTCAGCAGGAAATAAAATAAATTTATGAAAAATAAAATGGAAAAAAAATGGAGAGAGTAATATGCAAAAATAAAAGTAAAACAAGGGAAAGACAGGACATGGGCCCCAACACATGGGACATTATTATTTAGTAGTGCTATTGACCCAATCATGTCGCCTCTGCACTGGCATTTGTCACCTTCTCCTCTTTCTTCTCCACCTCCCCAAGCTTCCCTTAATCTCCTCCCCATCATCCACCACAACCCCAACACAGGAATGGGCACACACCTCTACCACCATCACAACACCCCCAAAACCCATCATCTCCTCCTCAAGAAGCTCATCATTTGGGCTCTCTACACCATCATCCCCTTGGCTCTTCTCCACTTGTACCTCTTCCCTCTCTTTTCTCCCCCTCCCCAACCAAACGCCACTCTCTCGCCCTCCTCCTCCTCCGCCTCTTCCACCACCACCACCACCACTTTCACCTCCTCCTCCTCCTCCTCCTCCCCCTCCTCCCAAGGTATACCAGCTTCACTCTTCTTTCTATCGTGGGCAGATGTCATGACACTGATCTGTTTGTGTGTGGTTTTTGCGATTCTGCAGCAGGAGTAGCTGAGCTGAAGAAGCGGCCGAGCAGGCCCCGGTGCAACTACTCCGATGGCCAGTGGGTTCGACACTCCGGCGAGCCTCGTTACAGTGGCACCGGCTGCAAGACCATCAAAGAAGGGCAGAACTGCATGGCGCATGGCCGGCCCGACACCGGCTACCTCCACTGGCGGTGGCAGCCGAAGCAGTGCGCGGTCCCAGCCTTCGACCCAGCCGCGTTCCTGCGGCTGATCGAGAACAGGCACCTGGCCTTCATTGGCGATTCCATGGCCCGGAACCAGCTGGAGTCCCTCCTCTGCCTCCTCGCCACCGCGGAGGAGCCCGAGCTGGTCTACCGCGATGGCGAGGACAATAAGTTCCGGCGGTGGGTCTTCCGCGGCCGCAACGCGACCGTGTCCGTCCTCTGGTCGCCCTTCCTGGTGAAGGGATTGGAGAAGTCGGAGGCGACGGGGCAGTACCACAACAATCTGTACCTGGAATCCGTCAACGAGCGGTGGGCTTCGGAGTTGGATGGGATGGACGTGGTGGTCTTCTCGGTGGGGCACTGGTACCTCCACCCGGCATTCTACCACGAGAACGGGGTCGTTCTCGGCTGCCACCACTGCCCGGAGTTCAACTACACCGAGATCGGCTTCTTCGATGTGTTCCGCAAGGCACTCAACACCACTCTCAGGGAGGTCAGCAGAAGACACGATTCGTCACCAGGCACTTCCGAGAAGCTCGTGGTGCTGACGACCTTCTCCCCGGCGCACTTCGACGGGGAATGGGACAAGGCCGGGGCGTGCCCGAAGAAAGAGCCATACAAGGAAGGGGAGAAGGAGATGGAGTACATGGACGCCGAGATGAGGAAGATAGAGGTGGAGGAAGTGGCCGCGGCGGCGGAGAGGGGAGGAGGAAAGGGGCTGAGGTTTGAGGCGTTGGACGTGACCAAGATGGCACTGATGAGGCCGGACGGCCACCCGGGGCCATACATGCATCCCAATCCTTTTGCCAATGGAGCGCAGGAGAGGATGCAGAATGACTGTGTGCACTGGTGCTTGCCGGGCCCAATTGATTCATGGAATGAGATACTACTGGAGATGATGAGGAGATGGAAGGGTGAGAGCAAATGAAGCACTTCCCATCACTTCCATTCCAAGTCAGAATCATTCTTTCTTCTTGTTTGTTTCTTGATCTGTTTTTGTTTGAGGCTAAACGATGAGAAGTTAGCAGAAGTACTGAAAGAGTTGTGCAAGTTAATGTGGAAGATGATACAAAGGGGTGAATTCAGCTTAGACAGACCCATTTTTTGTGTGTTTTGTTACTAAAAGCTTGCTTGTTATGAATCAAAGAAGAGGATACTGAGAGAATTCATGAACACATAACATATGCTTAGATCTTACCAGGGAAGATTTTAGATTTAATGCTTTTTCTTTGGTCAAAAGCTGGTAGACTATGGACAGTTGGAGTGCAAAAAGATTGTGTTGTTGCTGTCAATGAGAGAAATGTGAATGTCTCTGCTTGGAAAAAGATCAGATGAAGACCAGTACTGGTTCTTGGTGTTCCCTTGTTTAGATTGGTAAATGGAAATTGGAGGCCAGTTGGTGCCCCATCAAGAAGTTTCTTTTGAAGCTCTTTAAGTCCACACCATGGATCATCAAATAATATACTTGGTGGAACTTTGAGTTTTTATGTTGGGGGCAGTACTTTTTGATCAAATTCTTTGTTGAAACTTGAATTTGTTCAAGTTGAAAAAAGATTGGAGTGGATTTCTTTATGTATGATTTATAGTGTTAGGAGTTCTATTGGCAATCATATTGATGTTGGGCTTCAGATTTCACTCAGAAAAGATGTGTTGTTTTCTGATCTTTGAACAACCAGCTGGCATCCCATGTGAAGGTATCATGAAAGTCATGCCTTTCTTATGTCATAGAATAATTATGGTAGCTTCAACCATGGGTCATTTGAAAGATATTTCAATGAACAAAGATGATATATATAAAGAAGAAAAGAGAAAAGAAGATTAATATAAATAGAAAAACACACTAGTTCATAAGCAAATTCCAATACTAGCAAAATATATGTGTGCCTTCAGAGAATAAGATTAAAATGATTTCAAGGAAGAAGTGCAAACTAAGTTGTAAGAACTAGTCACCATAATTGAGTGTAAATTGTAAGATAGGAAATGAAACTATGCTTCTCTACATGACAAAATAGACCTTCTTGTATGAAAAGAAAACAGCTGTGTCAGATGGCAAATGAGATCAGTTCATATATGCTTCTTATCATTGAAATTTCTGCTTCACAGTGAGCTGTGCTTGTATCTGACTTGGCTTTTGCTTCCTGACAGTAACTCTTTGTGAAACTGATAAGTAAACATTATACTCCAATTTGATTCTTTAATCTGCTGCATAACAAGGATAGAACTTGGCTTGAAGCAGGATTGATTTCATTCACAGTTTTCTATCTTCTGTAGCTTCCTCCTGATTCATCTTCTGAAATGGATGAGCATTAAGGATTTGAAAGTGCATAGTATGGTTAGTGATGCATTGTTTTGATGTGTCATAACATCCTGTCACTGATCACAGTGGGGAAGGGTTGCCTTCCTTGAGAACTGTTCTCAGTTAATGATATGACCTACTGCAGTAAAAGAAAACCTAATTAAAGAAAACAGGATTAACACATCTCAGCCCTTCTTCAGGCAGAACAGCTAAAACTTGGACTGAGCTGTGGTTGCTTTCAAGGAGAAAACCCATTCTATGCTTTGTTTCCAGTCAATTATTCCACAAGAATATATAGAGCTTAGTATTCAGATACACACACACAGTTATATTGAAGTACATAATAATACAGTGAGCAATAAATAATACAAAACTATTCTTAATCTTCTATTAATTTTTATCTCACAAATATATAACTTTTTGAGTATTGATTGATTAGTAGAACTAATCATGAATAACATACATTGAATTGGAAATTAATTCAACTTAAAATCTAAGATGTTAAATTATGGATAAAACTTTATATATGTTTTATCATCTGATTATTTTCATCCTTTTTCTTCCAGATGAATATTTTTCTGATGTCGCTGCTTGAACAAACTTCCTCTGCTCATAAATAGCCGAAGCCATGAATGCAGTCTACGTTTGTGATCCAGATCTCATGCTTCACAGAAATCCACCGACCGGGCATTCAAGAGCAAAGTGAAGTAGGTGGCAGCTGATGAGCCTCTTCAATGAGCAGTGCAAGCAACCGGAGCTCACACTCCCCCCTGCTTCCACTATATCTGCACTCCTCTACTGCTTCATCCCCTAGCATCATCATCCATGGCCTCCACGGCTGAAGTGTTAGTGGCGGTGAAGTCCTCGCCGGACAGGTTCTGGGAAGCCATCCGCGGCTCCACCGAGCTCTTCCCCAAGGTCTTCCCCGAGCAGTACCAGAGCATCGAGATCGTCGAGGGCGATGGCCGCAGCGCCGGCACCGTCCGCCTGCTAAAATACGCCCAGGGTGAGCACCCACCAATCCCAACCCCAGTCGGTTGTCCTCGTCGTGATCCACCGTGAAAGAGTTGTTGGGTGGGTGCAGGAGTTCCACTGGTGACGTTCGCCAAGGAGAAGATCGAGGAGGTGGACGACGCAAGCAAGCAGGTGTCGTACAGCCTGATCGACGGCGAGCTGGTGAGCTACTACAAGAACTTCAAGGCCAGCCTGAAGGTGGAACCCAACGGCGACGGCAGCCAGGTGAAGTGGTGCATGGAGTACGAGAAGGCCAACACAGAGGTCCCTGACCCGGACCTCGTCAAGGAGACGGCGACCAAGACCTTCAGTGCCTTGGATGAGTACCTCGCCAAGAACTAGGAATGCTAAGAATGCTATGGCAGTGAGAATAAAGCCAAGAACGACATGCCTGTGTCATGGCCGTGCTCGGCAATGGGATCTTCTGGTGTTGGAATCATCAGCTGTGTGCTCGTCTTTGGATCAAAACTAAAAACAATGGAACTGATTGAAAGAACAACTAAAATTTCAGTCACAAAGAAAAGGTTTGGATCAGATCATATAGGTAAAAAAAAGTTAGTAGATTTAATGAAATCAAAACAATAATAAATATGTCATATTCTACTTAAACGGGGAGAAGATGTTCAAGTTTTTCTCTCCCAGTTCTAACATCATCTTCCATTTGAGTCCTCTCTGCTCCTAACGAGCAAGCTTCCAGTAGTGGTACTGTGACATCGACCAAATCTCGATTGATCTCTAAATTTCTAACATGTCAATTGTTATAGAGAAAATTCATGCCGATATGAAGTGCATCAGATCATACAGAGGAAGCAAAGAAATCACTAAATGTTGCAACAAATTGACAGAGCCACAATCTTGTTCTGGAAGATCTTTATGGCTTCCTCCTACCAAAGTGATCATGAAAACAACCAAACGACTGGTTTTTCCACACAAAGTTACTGTGCATTGCTGAGGGTTTGTTGAATAGAAGGACAAGAGTAATAGCCATGGGTCCATGCTCAACATGAATTATTGAAGTAACAAAGAGACTTGCCATTTTAACTAGTTCAAAAATGAGTCAAAGAATAGAGAAAAGCTAACACAAAAGACTGATGAATCTGTAAATTTATGAGTAAAAGGTTGTAATATCACTATTGGAGGAGTGCCTTCTTTATCTTTGCTCTTCTTTTACAATCTTCTGTAGTCTGAGAGACATGACATTGCTGAGGACAAGTGCCAGTAGAAGACTACATAATGCATAGGCTTTGTCCATAAATTTCTTGTGGTGGAGGCCTTCTTTGCTTGTTACTATCAGAACCTAATATTGAACAGGGTGAGCCAAATTTTTGCCATACTTGCTGCCTGAGCATATAATATGTTGGGGAGCTTATGAATTCCAACCAAATGAGAATCATAGCTTGGTTAAAATATCCCATATCAGATTGATTTTATATACTACTTGAGATGGCCACAACATCTCTTACTGAGATGAGGTAGATTGACATGATAATTACTCAAATGAAACTCTATCAATACCCCTTCTTCTCTTACTGTCCCTTATTTAGGAACATGTATGCATGACCCTGTCCTTGGCAAAGCTGGCTGTACTCTTGGATGGATGACAACTTTTGCTACATGTGTTTGGCAATCTATGGCTATCAGGGAGAGGAGTCACAGGATCATGCAGGTGTAGGGTCAAGAGCATGGAGGTGATGTTCACTAGACTTTGGATCATGTGGTGTTGTCTCTCCCTTCCATGATCATGTGATGTTCCTTTATTTCGAAAGGTCAAGATCAGGGACATTAAAGTTGTTATCACCTCCGAAATCACTCACTGGCCACCATGCAATCCCAGAAAACAGGACAGAATCTGCCCCATTTCTAGTGGCTCAGAGACATCTCTTCTTAGATGGTCCAAAGACAAAAGTTCATCACAATGCATTGCACATCAAAGATTGACTAGTATGACAACAACATTATGATCCTACCAAAAATAATAATGGAGAAGAAAAAGAGCATTCCTTTAGACTTTTGATATATTTTCAGTTCTATGTGTTTTCATCTTGTAAATTATGCAGATGATTGTGATGGAAAGAAGGTTCTCTTCAACTATTTTGAAGCCTTTTATTTGTTCTTTGGCTAATCCTGAATCATCCTTTATATGAACTCAAGCATAATTAGATTATGCTACTCCATCTACTAATGATATATATGTGTGAATTATGCATGGATATCATACACACCTCTTTCTCCCTACATTTATATGCACACAATTCATTAAGATTTTTGTACATATATGAAGACAGATGCCAAATGAATATATCATCTGCGCTCTTTACTACTCTACGGAATATTTTGACTATTATCATGTCATTTCTTAAAGGCATAAGTGCAGATTCCTTGATGGTGATAGAGAAAGAGAGAGACCTCTGTTGGATGGAAGCACCTCAATTTTTATTTCTGAACATTGCTCATTCAGTCTACATTTTTTTTATTTGTCCTCCCTCTTAGTTATTCCCTAGATTAGATCTCCTTCTCATTAATATATATATATATATATATATATATATATATATATATGTATATATTTATATGTATATATATATATATATGTATATATATATGTATATGTATATGTATATGTATATGTATATGTATATGTATATATATATATACATATATATACATATATGTATATATATGTATATAAATATGTATATATATACACATATATGTATATATATACACATATATATGTATATATATACACATATATATGTATATATATACATATATATATATACATATACATATAGGTAATTGGAAACATTTTTAACTGTGGTATTTGATTGCTGCTTATTAGTGCTATGATGAGATAAGATTGAGGGAATTAATGCATAAATTGCAAGACATCTGCATGGCAGAGGCCATAGTTGTCTCCAGGAACTGTAGCAGTTTCCAAAGTAAAAATTTCCCATTGGAATGTGTTGCAGGAATCTCGAAGTAGATATAACTATTTTGCATTGAATTTGTTCATACTAAAATGATCTACAAATTTGTTCAGGAACACCATCAGACACTTCAAGAACATAATAGAGAAATTTGGATAATTTCAAGTTAAGAAAACTTATTCTTAATGCTCATGGACTTGATTATTTCAAGATCAATATAAAGTTCCACCATGAACTGAAATAAGTGCTTGGGCACATAAAACT
This sequence comes from Musa acuminata AAA Group, assembly GCF_036884655.1. Classification (NCBI taxonomy): domain Eukaryota; kingdom Viridiplantae; phylum Streptophyta; class Magnoliopsida; order Zingiberales; family Musaceae; genus Musa; species Musa acuminata. Next base: position 7,893,212 of record NC_088340.1, read on the forward strand.
GCAGTATGATTCTACTTTGTAACTCATTGCTGGATGGCACTTCTTTGATCTCCTCAGAGGAGGTGTCATGTTCAACTTTAGGTTGGTGTTTCCGCAGCATTTGATGACAATCAACTTTTTGATGGTGCTTCAATTATAGTTCATTAAGATAAGAGAGAGATTGAGAGCTCTAGCTATTTTATTTAACTCAGTAGTGGAACCACACATCATTGTTTAAGATCTAGGCAGATTGATTGAGGACAAACAACCACCATCATGTGTGTCTCAGCCTCCAAATAGATTATTTCAGACATCTATGCATGGGGCTTATTTTGATTACATCAGACCAACCTGAAGATGATTTATAGACAAAATTAACTGGAGTTGCTCCAAAACTTGCTTTGTCATGCCACATGAACAGGATATTTGACTTCAGATTCCATGATGAATGCATTAGTTGAACTTGAGATGTAGCACATATGTCAGTGATGATATGTAGTAAGAGATATGCAAGAAAGTTCAACTTATTTTAATGATTCATATTATCAAGACCACTTTAGTTGTGTGAATTTTTCTGTTTGATCTCTTCAGTATGATTGATCCAGAAAAAGTCTACAGATCCGTCACCTGATCTAAATTCATTCAGGCTTAGGTTGTTGAGCTGTCTTGATTGCTCAAACTGGTTTGCTGATCCTGAAATCCAATTGCAAAACAAGTTGCAGACAAGCCTGCCTTGCTTTCATCATTATTTGGATCTTGAAGTTGTCTGAGAACTCTTTCTGTGTTCAGCTTCTGTCATTTGATAGGGACATGCACCTTCACAAATAATTCCATGAATTTTTCTATCTTGTATCAATTAGTTCCCACAATTACCATGAATTCATTTCGCATCCACTTATTTTTTTATATAATCTTTCTCTCTCAAGAAATTTTTTGTAGGCTTGAACTAAAGGACAAAGTGACAAGGCATGGACACATGATTACACTATAATCACTAAAGTACTGGTTGTGGTTGGTGGAATCTCTCGGCTGCATTTTGTGCCATCAAAATTCCAGGGTGAAGCCTTTCAGATTTCAATTTCTTCTTGACCAAGAGAGAGGGTCAATGGCCATCCAAATACTCCAAAAACAAGCCGAAAAATGTCGACATCGGATGAGATTACTGTTGCTGCAATGATTGTATTCAGCTACTTAATATTCTAATTCTCCATTTGGATTGATAATTATCTTGCCAAGTGGAAGAGGTAAAGTTGGCCATCTATTCATTGTTTGGAAGATGACATACAGACTAGCTAGAAACCACACATAGGTGTTTGGTCTCTCTTTGTGGTCTCCTTTCAACGATGGTGACATAGAGGGGAAGGGACTGATTCATCATGCAACTTGTGGGAAGGGTGCTTGGTGGGCCAGACACAGATCTTTCACATAGGAGAAGAAGATATGGGTTGAAGAGTTCATGCAAGTTGCAGCAATCTACAGATATCCACCCTGTGATAAGTCCTACACTCTGTTTCACCCTTGCAATTCATAGAGAGAGTAAATTGGATAAGAAACTACCACATCAAATAAATAGGAAGCAAATCCTCATTTCTCTTTCATTCACTCAGTAGGCAACATGAACAAAACTTTCAGACTGCTGCACTCCACAAATCTGTACTTCAAAGATGATACTGAATCTTACAAGTAACAGCATGCAGCATAACTCATGAAATCTACAGTATATTTTTCTCATGCTGTTCTTGCCGTAAGTTTGCATATGAACTTGCAAACAAGCTATATACTTGTTGATCACCACTACAACTCATGAAAGCTACAGTAATACACCTGCTTAAAACAGGAAAATAAAATAAAATAAAAATCAGTGGGAGGTGTCAAGTACAAGTTGCTTTTTTTTTCTCATCCTGTTTTGGCTTTGAGTTCTATACTTTTTCATCCCAGTCTTCACCACTTAGCCTAAATAAAATTTGTGATAAAAATGAAAGGAATCCTCATTCGCAAATGCTGTGAATGCTGTTTTATTATTATTATTATTATTATTATTATTATTATTATTATTATACTGTCACTACTTGTAATAAATGCAGGCCAAGTTGCTGAAAAGACATAAAAGCTAAAGAACAGAATAGTGCATGAATTTTTTTTCTAATCATGGTTTTCTAATGATGACAAAATCTTAATGGTAGATAATAAGCTAATGATTTCTGTTTTCGTCTTATATTAATTACCCTTATGAAAAAAAAAAAGATAAATAATACATTAATCAGTTGAAATAGTATTACATATTTATGTCTCACAAGTATCACTCTCATTAGTATCCATCCAAATAAAATTAAATACAAACCATGGTTATCATTATGAATTTGAGTTTTTATCATTTTGTAAAAATATTGAACACCTAAAAAACATTTATTATTCTCATGAATTATTTTATTTCTTTTTCTTTTCACTCCACGTTTTCATCTTTGTAAAAATTATGTAATTTACGTTAAGCTTAAGTTTAGATGAGTAAATACAAGGATAGGATATATATATATATATATATATATATATATATATATATATATATATATATATATATATATATATATTATATCCTTGGATTATGTTTGGGCGCGTCAGTGACGTGGCAATTTCTCCACACAAAAACCTAAGCGTGACTGCATAGAAGACTTGGCCCGCTTGTGGGTCCCACCTTGTTTGACGCCTGCGACCTTACTGCCTACGATCTATCGTTGATCTTATAAATCTACGGTTGTAAACGCGTCGCATACGATCATCTATGCGCGGATCCCGGAAGACGATGTCGTCCACTCGCGTAAAGGTGTCGCTAGTGGTGCGATCTGGGGCCCCTCATCAGACGGCCTAGATCATCGAACGGGAGTGTTCTCGAGGATCTAGTCCGTCCATCGCTATATCGCGAAACCCGAAGCAGCATATCGGATGGCTATAAATATCCGAAGAAGACGACGACGGCCTGCACATCCTCTCCACTGCTGGTGTCTCTCAGCCTTACGTCTGCCCCCACTTTACTCTTTCCTTCTCTCTCATCATCACGTCCGGCCTCGAGCCGGCGATCTCTGACTGAAAGGACGGCGCGGCCGCCGATGGCCTGAGGGCCGCCGCATCCGATCATCACGTCGGCTCCGATCTTGTCGGATTGGGATTTAGATCGTTAGGAAGCAGCTTGTTTTGTTGATCTGGATCTCTTCTCGAAGGCTCATCTATTGCGGTGTTTTATGTGTTCTTGGAAAGAGCTTTCATTGGGCGACAGTTCTTCAAGGGATTTTAGTTCTGGCGCTATTTCGGAGATCTTTTATGATTGATAGTTATGCTTATTTTGACTGGTGTTGTTTGGGAGATTTCCAATTTCGTGGTCGATTTTCGAGAGAAAAAATGGGACTTTGCTGATAATTTTTTAACTCAAGGTGTAATTTTTTTGTTAGAATGGAGGTGATTTTGTTCTGTTTACGTGAAATTTTGATTTTTTTGGGGCGGATTAGTGTGTTGAGTTGATTCTTCTTGATTATTTTTTGAAGATTGCAAGACATCTGTTTTCTTCTCGATAATCTTCATAAAATCAGATCAGATGGCGAATTTGGTGGGGTGATTGGATCAAGATAAGGGTTTTTTGTGGAGAAAATGGCAGTGGCTTTCACTCGTTTCTCTGGCTGGATCTGGGGTGGGAAAGATTATGAATCCTCGAATTCCCTGAGTGCTTCTCCTGATCTCTCGTCGGGGTTTAGAGAGCCAGATTACTTGAAGTTTCCGCCAGTTAGTGGGCCTAGGATAAGGTCGAATTCCAGAAGAATTAAGAAGAAGTGGCAGAGCCGGGAAGAGCGGCGGATCGATAAGGAGTATGACATCGTCCTTGTGCCCTCGGACGGTGGGTGCATGTCGGGGTCGGAATCGTCAGATTCCGATTGGTCGATTGGGTGGTTAGAGCCTCATGCGCCTGAGTTCCAGAGTGACAGTGAGACCGAGAACAGCAGCTTCGCTGTCTTGGTCCCGTGCTATGGGCGTGGTCGTTGTGAGCAGGTGGAGAGCTCCAAAACCCATGTCTTGGGAGCAGTTGATCGTTTGGACGATGATCTCTCTGGTGAGATATGGTGGTTCTACATGTTGCACAAACTATCAGTTAACTATTACCGATATCTTGTAGTTCGAGATATGAGTCTCCTTCCATGCATTATTTAATCTTCTAAACTTAGTGCTAGATTTGTTTAAGTTTATGTTGTTGCATTGTTTATGATGGTTTCATGCTTCCTTGTTAGACAAGTTGTGTATTGTCAAGGTACACTAATTTTATTTCTTTTTTTTCCTTTTTCACAAAAGCACAAGTGGTGATGAGGGGATTGGAGCTCAGGCCGTCAAAGGCTTTCCCTAGCCAGTGCCTTAAAAGTGCACTAGTTAATTAATGGACTCCTAAAAGCCAAATCTATGGCCATTAAGACATATCAAGTTTACATGAGATACAAGACCAGGAGATGCAGGACAAGGACATTGTTGATTTATTTTACTAGACTTTTTTGAAATATTTCCTTCTATAGTTTATTTTTTGCTTCTTTAGGCAAGTAAATATGCATGCGCTGAGCTGTTCTACCTGAAAATGCCATATTTGGCATTGATTCCATTGTTTCATAGCTCTATTCGGCTGAATAATTTGCATTCAGATGATTCCACTGTCATTGAGGGCCAAAAGGAGTATATACCTTGATTAGGTTGTTGGTGCTACTTGTCTTGGTCAAATGCCTTGAGGTCTTTCACTTTAGTTGTTTCATATGTTATGTGCTTTCTAAGATCTTGCCTTGTTTTGGTCTTTTTTCCTGGGTTATACCTTTTTCTTTTGGCCGTCATATAAAAAGGTTGATTCTTCTAAATGCCTAGGACCCTGCTGGGAAGCTCAGTAATTAGAAATTTCATTTTCTTTTTGTTCTCGTATAAAAAGCTTGAATGTAATTAGATTTTGTTAGATTCTGCTTTTTTTTAGTTACTGAAATCTTCTTTCCTGGCAGCAATTTCTGTCTATCTTTTCATTATTTAAGCATACATGTGAAATTCTATTGTAAACAGTTCATGTCATTGAACGACTATTCTAATATCATTTAAAATTTTATTGGTGCAGATGGCAAGAAGTACATAGAAGAATGGCTTTCTTCTCTTTGATGTACCCAACTATGTGATAATTAATTGATAGCTTGGCCTTACAAGATGTTATTGAAGACCATCAGCTTTTGTCATTCTATAGTTAAAATTAGAGAAAAAAAAGAGAAAAAAATTCAGTGAGAAAGAAGAACAATCATGAAGCAATGGAGTGTCATAGCACATAAAATTCCTGCTGGATATTCGCTTGTGATCTTTTTTGGAAGCAAATTATTTCTTATGTTTGGAAGGAAGGCAACTGGAGAAGTTAAGGTAGTATTGGAGTTTGCAATTTCAAGAAGCTTCGGATTATTAAGCAATGGAATGTCTTAGCGCATAAAAATCCTGTTGGATACCACTCACTTATGATATTTTGGAGTCAAATTGTTCTTACAACTGGAGAAGTTAAGGTAGCAACTGAGTTTAGCAACTTCAGGAAGCTTCATATTGTTTTGATCATAACCATGAAGCAATGGAGTGTTGTAACACAAAATTCCTGCTGGATACCATTCGGTTGTGGTACTTTTGGAACCAATTGTTTCTTTCAGCTGGAGAGAAGGCAACTGGAGAAGTTATGTAATGGAGTTTTGCAACTTCAGGAAGCTTCTGATTATTAAGCTATGGAATGTCTGAGCACATAAAATTCCTGCTGGATACAATTCACCTGTGATATTTTGGAGTCAAACTCACTACTGGAGGGACGGCAACTGGAGAAGTTACAGTGGCAATAAATTTTTGCCACTTAGGAAGCTTGAGATTATTTTCACCATAACCATGAAACAATAGAATCTCTTAGCGCATAAAATTCCTGTTGGATACCATTCCCCTGTGATATTTTCGAAGCAAATTGTTTCTCACAACAGCAGAGAAGGCAACTGGAGAAGTTAGGGTAGCAATGGGGTTTTTTAACTTGCGGATGCTACAGGCTACTATAACCATGATTATGAAGCAAAGGAGTGTCTTAACCCATGAAACTCGTGCTTATGATTTTTCCAGAAGCAAATTGTTTTTCACAACGGGAGAAAAGGCAACTTTAGAAGTGTAGCAATGGAGTATTGCAAATTCAGGAAGTTTCAGATTATTTTGACTGGGGATGAGAAAAATTAGGAATTGAGTTTATTCTTTTATCCCTCTTCTTACTGCATCCAGATGGGGATTTTCACCATTGCATTATGTACTTACTGAGACTAAACAATGTAACTATTACTGTACATAGGGAGCCATCCTTTTCCAATTTTTGCTGTAAATATTATGCTTTAGGAAGGCCAAGCTCCTTGTTGCTTTGTAGGGCAGAATTCTTTTCCAAAAGTCATATATGTTTATTAGAAAAAGATAATTCTACTGCATGGTTGTTGAATTGGTCAGCTTTTTCTTGTGATTCTTTGATGACCCAACCTTGGAGTGTAATATTTCTTTTTGTACTGGAAGCAGAAAATTTCCATGATGTGCTTTCCTCTGGCCTCTGGACTTTCACTTTCTTTTTTACTTTGTTGTAGTAATTATATCTGCATTTCCATTGACTTGTAATATGCTTTTATCCTCTTTTAATAGCTGTTCATCATTGCCATCCTGTCATCGATGGTGAAGATTGTCTTTATTGACCGGATTGTTTTTGGTGGTTGAAATACTTAATTGCATCATCACAGCTTTTCTGAGGAGCCACATGATTGAAGCCGTGTTTCAAGCTTGCTCATGATTTGGACTGGGCATGCTCGTGTGCTACATGTTGAGGAGCACCTTGGGACCTATACCTTATAGACTATGGTCTGGATTTCTGGTACGCTGCCTACCTTTAAACATTTCCTGTTCCTTTTAACTTCTACCGGTTGATGCCTATCACCAGGACAAATTCTTTACACATGAAGAAATGTGACGGATATGGAGCAGTTAATCTTCTACTTACCATTGATGCCAAAACATGTTGCATGCAGGGATTATAGACAGTCTTGTGTGAACAAGTTTGCAGTTTCTTAAAAGCATTATTTAAAATCATTTCCTCCTGCAACTCTCATTCTTTTCAGATCTTACAGAACTTTAGCAACCACAGTCTCACATCCATTTTCTCTTTCTTTTCAGATTCCACAGGAATAGTCATTGTGTTACACGAGAAGAAATCCTATACATGCAAGAAGACTGGAAGACTTGTGTGGAAAACCACTTAACAAGGTAATGAATGATCTACAGGAAGAAGACTAACAATGAGAGATCGATGATGGGAAGAATGAATCAGCTGCTGGTGTTGCAATGAGTTCTTGTTGTGTGTCGAATGTATTAGCTGATCATACTTTGACTGGAATTGCAGAATATGAGTTGATGAGGGCCTGGCATTCATGCACAAGGAGCTTCATGCAGATGGAACTCTCTAGTCCCCCAGCATCTTGATGAACAACAACATGGATCCTTGCATCACACTGCTTTAATGACGGCAATGCAAACAATGATCAACACCATGGGGGGAAAGAAGATCAAGGAAAACAAGACCAAGATAGATCCTTCACCGAATGCTGCAGGCTTAATTGTTTGACAGATTAAAATCTATTGTTGTTGTATGTTTTGTTTGTCAAACTTCCTCAAACCATCATAACCTTTTCAAGTTAATATGATGCATTTTCTTTACCACTTATGTGTAGGAAATCAGTACGATACTATTGGGGTTTGAGTTTAGGTTTGGTTATGCATGTGATCAACTTGTAACACATAAACCAATAGAACTAAAATAAAAAACATGTTCAGAGTCCCATGTTATGGAAATTAGCCAATTAGGGTTTCCATTCAACATCACCATATATTTTTATCAAAGGAGGATACAATGATAAGCTGCTGCTGTTCCCCATCCCAGCCTTTGTTTGGGCTTGCAGTGCTGCCACCACCCTACCAAACTCCTCTTTCTGTTTTCAATATATTTTTTGGATCATAATTAACTCATCTCTGTTTTCAACATAATGAACTCCTCTCTCTTTTCAATGTATTTTTTAGATCATAATTATTCCTCTGCCAATAAGCTGTGCTTCCAGCCTATCACCAGAGACTGAACTGCGCAAATTCCCAGAAGAGACTGGTCTTGCTACTGAAGGCCCAAAAGACGAAGACCTCATGCTAACAAGGGAAGCAGAGACCAGTCTCTACCACGCTCTCCCCCCGCCAAGCAAATCTGAGGACTTCCACTCTCTGATGCAGCAGTACAGGCCAAACTTGAGGTAACCCCCCATTTCCCTCACAGCTAAAGATCAAGTCCTTTCCTTTCTTTCCCCAGGATCTTGAAGCCCTCCTGAAGTAGTAGTCACCAAGGTTCACATGGGTGATCGCACTTGATCTCACAAGATTGCAAGCATCTCAGCCTTTCATGAACTGTTCTTGGCCTGTGTCCTCTTTGACTAGTGCAATTTTGTGTTTGTGCTGCTCCTTCCCCTGTGATCTGAGCTAGATTTGGATGCTAGGAAGAAGTGAGTTGTCAGCTCCCTGGTTCTTGAGATGACTTGTGGTTGGTCTCAGATCAAGGAAGGAGATGGTTGCCACACCCTACAAATCCATTAGAGCTCCTTGGCTCCTCCCTCAACCCAAGGTTGATGATGGGGTTCTCCATCACCAGTCTTCTCAATTTGCTGCCTTTCTGAAGGATTCACTTCCATGGCCGTCATCCCAACCCCCACCCCCACCCCCACCCGCATCACCTTCACCGGGCAGTAGGATTAGCCCCGCAGTCCTGTTCATCATAGTCATCCTTGCGGTGGTCTTCTTCATTTCCGGCCTCCTCCACCTCTTGGTCAGATTCCTCATCAAAAAGCACCCTTTTTCCACCACCTCATCCCATCCGGAACGGCCACAGGCCGGCGAGCTCGCCGGCTCCGACGCGCTCCAGCGCCAGCTCCAGCAGCTGTTCCACCTCCACGACTCGGGCCTCGATCAGGCCTTCATCGACGCGCTGCCCGTCTTCCTCTACAAGGAGATCGTCGGCTCCAAGGAGCCATTCGATTGCGCGGTCTGCCTGTGTGAGTTCGCCCAAGAAGACCAGCTTCGGCTTCTGCCGGTGTGTGGCCACGCTTTCCACATCAACTGCATCGACACATGGCTCCTCTCCAATTCCACCTGTCCGCTGTGCCGGGGGGCGCTCTTTGTGCCGGGCTTCACGATCGAGAATCCGGTCTTCGACTTCGACGACCCGAGAGAAGAGGATGGATTCCCTATGGAGCAGGAGGCAGAAGGTGATGAAACGGTCACCGAGAAGAGGGTGTTCTCAGTGAGGCTTGGCAAATACAAGAACTTGTGCACCAGAGGAGCTGGGAATGATGGTGGAAGTGGCATTGCTGATGGTGCTGTGAGAATGGAGGAAGGAGAAACTAGCAGCAACAACTTGGATGCAAGGAGGTGCTTCTCCATGGGCTCTTATCAGTACGTTCTTGCTGATTCCAGTCTCCAAGTTACTCTCCCCAGTGGTCGTATCAAGAATGGTGATGCAAAGGGAGGCAGGGGAAGGCGAATCAACGAGCAGTCTGCAAGCACTGAGGTTATGGAGGGGAAGAAACTGGGAATTGGGAGCAGAGGTGAGAGCTTCTCTGTGTCAAAGATCTGGCAGTGGTCTAACAAGAAGGGAAAATTCCCAGTGTCATCGGGTATTACTTCTCCTGATGGGGACTTGCCATGGATTAGAAGAAATGTTGGGGATACACGAATGTGATGTTACTACAATGCCTTGTATGTTGTTCTTCATCTGTGATGGCTGATTCGATTCACAATTCTCTTTTGTTTTGCTTACCTTTCATCTCATCTGATACTTGTTTTCCCAATGTGGTTTCAGCAATCCTCAAGAAAAAATGATAATTTTAGCAGCTAGTTGATGAATCTTAGATGGTTATGAGTAGATTAACATAGTGAAACTTGCTACTTTTCAATCCTTTTTGGAGCTGGCAATGAATCTTAGTGGTAATATGTTGTGACAATCATTAGTGAATAAACCTATCCTTTGAATGTTTTAAGAGACATTCCAAAATTTACATGCCTTGAACTCTGTTTTCATTTTGCCTTTACATCAAGCACTCCAGCCATGATCCAAGTCTAGCATTATTTTTTCTCATCCACATCCTGGTTGGTGATTTTTGCTTGGGATTGCATTCCTGAAAATTTGATTAATATAATCCTTGATTCCCTCAGAAAAAAGATTAATGTAATGCCTCTTTATAGCTTTATAGCCTTTCTCTGTTGTTGTTGTTGCTGCTGCTGCTGCTGCTGCTGCTGCTGTTTGAGATGCCTCTTGGGTGCTGGTGTGACAGCACAAAGCTTCTGTACTTGTACCTTGAATCAGCTGAAGCCTACAATGGTCTTGTGTTTGTTGTTTTTCCTGTTGAATAAGCAGACTGGGAAACCTCCCAAAAGCTCGACTGTGGATTCTTGTGATGAAATCACTTGATCTGAAAAGTAAGGTGAGATATGAAGCTCTTGGCTTGAAGCAGTTGTCCTGTCTGAAGTATACTGCTAGTTCTTGAAGATTTAGCTGATAACATCAATGACACCATGAGGACTCGAATCTAACTACTCAGATGGAAAACAAGGTGACAAAAGGTCAAAGTTACATCCACAAGAACTGGAAAAGAGATGATTAGCAGTAACAGCTGGTGAATAAGAATGAAGACTCAATAAGCTTTTAACTTGGATTATTAGAAACTCACAAGGCATTGTTTCTCAACAGGACAGTGAAAAGTAACTCAACAGATACATCTTAAGGCCAGGAAACAAATCAACTCGAAGCATTAAATGTCATGTAGGATGCAGACTTGGGTGCAAATCGAGGACCATCCAATTTGCATTGATTTGGTCATGACAACTTTGTGGGACTCGAGTGGGATTTGAAAAGGAGGCAATGATTCACCTACAGACAACTAGTTGGTGCTTCTTACGTGATCAAGTCCAGATGATCCATTCGGAAAGTTGTTCTTTTCCATGTAAGAGTTGCACACAAGATTTGGGAAAGAGGCAGGGAAGTTTGGTGGCAAGTCTTCTTTTCATTCATGACCTTCAAGTTCCTGAGCTTGAAGTATGCCCCACTTGCGCCATAGGCTCGGCTTCCACCATATGGCCATCGTTTCAACCAACAAAGCATGGAAGAAAGACTATTGAGACCACTTGCATTTTTCTAGTCTGCCATTGGAGCTCTACTTTGCCATCTCTTTCCAGATTCTCCAGTGGCCCTCGGTGCTCGAAAGTAAACTGCGCACAACTCTCCGCCTCTCCGCTGCCTTCATCTTCTTATCTTTTGTTAAAGTCAATACTTTGAGGAATCTTCTTTCTATCTCATTTCCTTTTACTCATTTCACCTCCCTCTTTTCTCATTTTGCAGAATCTTCAGCTTTTCTTTTCCATGATCTCGAGAACAAAAAAAAGTGGGCAAACAACACAGAAAGTTGTCACAGTTTTCAGCTCAATGCTTGCCTTTTCAGAAGCACTAACATTCAGTAACTATAATATATGCCTATCAAATATTAGCCTTGGGCTACATTTGTCACTGTAGAATAAATTTACTGGTTTCCACATAAAGTTGTGTCATTTTGTTCTTATGGTTGTCTGCACCATGAGTGCCAATTGATTGTTCATGGAACCCAAGGCATTCCATGAACAGGTACAGGGAATGAGATAATTCTAGGAGTTGGTGAAACTTTTTTTATATTAGAGTATTTACTTATATTAATGGGAGTGGCAGGTATATTAGCTGGTCTTTTGTCTTGTTTTCATGTTTAAATAGCCTTTCCATAATGAAACAAAGAGGAAAATTATGTGGTGTACACTTTGAACAAAGAGATTATTTTTGACAATACTTTTTGGAGGAGGCTATTAAATTAGTACAGTTTTAGATTCTGATTGCAGTCACAGGATTGGAAAACACTAGACACCTCAAATGAGAATTAGCATGGTGTGGGATTCTAATTTTCTTTCTCCTCCTTTTATTATGAGAGAGATAAACACTTGCAATACTTCATCAAGTGAATGTGATAATTAGCAACATCTATTTGGTTGTACCACTAAACATCTATTTGTTCATCTGAATCCGGACTCAAAAATCCAAATAATGTTGGATTGGGTCATTCGGATTTGGGTATCATCCGAATACAAATTCAGATTGGATTGGATTGGGATATCTAACTAAGTATGCTTAAGAACTTGTCTACTGCCTAAGGATAATACTGTGATCTGCCTATTTCATTTATTCTTTTTATATGATTATATATGCGAAGAATGAAAATGACCTAATAGGCCGAGGATGGTAAAAAGACAAACTTGCACTGGCGCTGGAAGTTTGACTTGACCTCAGAGCAAGCAATCTGCCGGATGAGAGCATAAAGAGGCACCGAGGCAGTGTCCTGGTGAAGCATCCCACATGAAAATGGCAGCAAAAAGGATCAAGGCGCATGAACAAGAACATTTCTCATTCATGGATGGTGGGCCACCGGAGGACAGATGAACTTTAAGATGATGATGCGACCAAAGCTGGACTCAGCTTCACTGCTTTTGTGGTGAGCTGCTACTGTCAAGAATGCTGTCACTGTAAGTCCTGTGATCAGAAACAGCAAGTGCTTGAACTACAAATCACCTGGAAACATTTGGAATCACTTGCATGCAGAGTCAGCTAGATTGCTGTTGTGTCAAACCCCTTGACACAGCAGCGTGCAATCTTGGTGCCCCTCCGGTCCACACATGCAGAGTAGGAGACAGCAACTTTTGTGGCTTGGCGGAGGAAATGTGGTGAACAAGTTATGCCACAAGATATAAAGCTCCAAGGTTAGTCTATGTTTAAGGATATGTGCCGCAGCAAGGCATCTTGATCAAGAGAGACAGTGTGTTATGTTTGTACCAAAAGAGGTAGAATGGGCCATGTTTCCTTTCATTGCCAAAAAGAATCTGTGTTGGACGGAGGCTGGAAGAGGAATGGCAAAATATTTATATAAAAAAAGAAAAAGAAAAAGAAAAAAGAGGTGTTTAATTTTTGGACAAATTTTAAAAAATTTTCTAAAAATTCTCGCTAAGCGTCCTTATCTCCAAACATTCCCACATATAGATAGTGGCCAACTTTATCTTTTTACCCTTACATAACATAGGATTTATTTTTCCACCAAGACAATGGCTTTTGGACCATTAAGGGTTCACTATTGGTTTGGTTTGATTTGGTTCCAGTGGTTTAACATCACTAAGGAAATTGGGTCGACAGTGTATAAGTGGATGGTGCTGAGCTCCATTAAGACCTCTATCATTTTTTTTCCTTCTTTTCATTTATCTTTTTGTCCTTCTTCTTTCGTGTTTTTCTTTCTTTAAATGCTAATCTATTCGTCCTTTTTTTTTTCTTCCTTTATTTATATGATAATATTAAACAAATACTTGCTGAATATGATTGTAACTAAGATGATGATATGTTATTAAACACATTCGTTCCTTACATTAAATATAATGATTATTTAATGGCTAAAATCAATAAATATACCTATTTTAAAGCTTTAAAGTAAAAAAAAAATCATTTTAAATCATTTTCAATGTTTCCTGACAATTTGAAAAAAAAAGAATCAATATTTAACATGTACTTTTTATTTAATAATTTATTTATATTTATTTAAATATAGAAATAATGTTATTATATATAATAACTTCTCCATAATATGATTTTATTTTATTTTTATCATATTTTTATAGTATATTATTTTAAATTTGAAGATTAAATTTTATATAATTATTTATACTAATATTAGTTTAAATGAATATATATATATATATATTAATTTAATTAATTAATTTTATTAATTATTATTTAGTTTGGAAAGGTCTACTGTTAACCTAGATCGTTTGGGAGGAATGAAAAGGAGGAAAGACACTTCCCAACACGAAAGGAAACCTAACTGCATAGGTTGCAGCAATTTCACTCCCAACTCATAAACGGCATTGATGTAAACCCAAGTTGGATTCACAACAAACAAGACATATCACAACCAAGTAAACAAAGAGACAATTATCCTCAACTGACAGTAGTCGACACTACCTTTCACCAAAAAAGGCTAACCTTGTGTATTCATTCTACTTTTAAGATCCACTACACTAGAACATAATATACCTCAAAGTCAAGAATGGTTTATCGCATGTTCTGCACATTTAGCAAAATCAAGCTAAAATCTATCCACACGCCTCATACTTATCACAGTACATACAATGAACAACACCATATGGCTTAAAAATAGATAGCTCTGACAAACATTTATACAACCCCTAGATCAAGTTTCATTGTGACCTCTTCCCTACTAGCAAGAATGAATAACTTCCGCACACCTCCAATCTAAATGCTTGGTGCTCACCGGCTGAAAGAGTGCAACTGGACATTGTTATTTGATAGCCGATAAACTATACATAACACTAAATCAATTATCAAAAAAAATTTCTCTTAATTGTTTAAGAACACACAAAGAGAGAACAAGATAGCACTCTTTCTGCAGAAGAAGAGGGTAAATTCTTGTGGAAAAGCAGTTTAAAGACTCATAAACCGGGAGGGAAATTGTTAATCTGTCCTTGTTCCAACTTCTCTTGGTTGTCAACTTTGTAAACCATTCTAATACGCATGGCCAGGGGTTTCTGAAATGGAAGAAGGAATGATTAACAATGATAATTCCAGTCATGATGTGGTTATCTGGAAGTTAAAGGAATGCAAATTATAAAATTCTAGGCTAAAGTTGCCAAAGAAACTAATTTAGAACATCATTTTACATGTACGCATTAAGGAACTATGACCACCACAAATTGTCGACTATCACACTTAATTTACCAGGTAGAAAACTTCACAAATTACATTTGATCTTTCTAATGGTGAACCATGCCATCAGAAATTTGGGGAGTTGGATAAATCCAACAAATAACAAACTCAGTCTCCTTTAGTCTAAGACCAACTCAAATATTGTTCATATAGTATTTGAGTTTGTAGCACATTACTATTTATTTACATGTCACTCTGATTATTCTATTAGCCTTTCAGATAATCTATTATCTCACATCCCTTTGAATTTGAACACAAACTTACAATGGCTCGCGTGTTAATTTTGCAGCTTAACTTAGTCTAGATATACACTTTACATAATTGATTTAATTAAATTATATTATCATGAAATATAGATCTAAAGAAAATTCAGATGAGATAGCTCTCGAACATCTGGAGCTCATGTACCTGTCCATGCTGACTATTAGTAACAGTAACTGTTTGTGTAATTGTCCCATTGCCATTGGCCGGAAGATGATTGCTGCTGGCTGGGTCCAAGTGTAGCTGGATAAACTGTAGAGTATGTAAATGTTAGCTCATAATGAGTCTTCAATTTGCAGGTTAGAATTCACAAATCACCAAAAGCACAAACAAGTATTAGGGACCTACCAAAGGCAATTAAAGATGAAAAGCATAGCACAAACAAAACTTAAACTGAGACATTCATGAATGAAAATGATTGCATACACAGTCCAGCACTATATACCTGCATAGATACAATCAAACCTAAACAAGCATTTAAAATTTTCACCTAACTTGTTAAAAGTGATTTCGTATCTCAAATATTATTATACAGTCATCATTGTTTCGTCTATATATTGAATGCTTTAAAGTTACAAATTACCATGTACACAACTGAGAGACATATAAGTAAATTCATGTCTGAAGGAAAATACCACCTTCCAACTATTATTTCTTAGTCTAACATCAGTTTCGAGCACAACAATTTCCAGAAGACAACCTATCAAGATCTTAAGTGAGACAAGTTCTTTATATGTTTAAATGGACAAAAAGCATGCTTAAGAATGCTAAGAGTCCTAGATCACCTCTATGTCAATAACTCTAATAAATTAGTGTCGATAACGAATGCTCTTTTGAAAAAGAAAAAGAAAAAGAAAAGTACCTGAAAGAAAGCAAACATGACAATGTTATATAAGCATACATATAACTAATATATGCTGAGATACCTTTGGCACTGCTGCTTGAAAAACAAAATCTGTATAAGCATCAGATGACAAATTCATAAATGTAGCATGGATTTCAGTAACTTGTGGTTTTTCAGGATGCTTTTTGAAACTGAACATAATCTTCAAGGTGCTGCTCTGGAAAGCAGTGATAGATGGATAAAGAGGACTTTGATCTCCTGTTCAAGAATAAAAGTAGCATTACCATAATTTTCATTGCTCTAATAACAACACTAATAAACAAGCAAATGTACCTGCAACAGATCCATTTGATGGCAACACATCCAACAAATCCAGTACTTGAACAGTGGTAGGAGTAGGTTTAGTTGTTGGTGCAAATCCTAAAATAATATCCAGAGTGGTTAAACAAGAATACAAATATGTACAATTATGGTGTATGATTCAGTATTTGAATACTTAGTCAACTGTTAACCTTGGTTGGAAGAAACAGTTTCTGGTGAAATATCACTTTGAACAGGTGTTCCAATAGATAACAGATCCATAAGAATATCAGTGCCCCCTGATGGAGCAATGCCTTAAAAAAGAAAAAATCCAATCAATATTCCTCCAATTTAA
This sequence comes from Musa acuminata AAA Group, assembly GCF_036884655.1. Taxonomy (NCBI): domain Eukaryota; kingdom Viridiplantae; phylum Streptophyta; class Magnoliopsida; order Zingiberales; family Musaceae; genus Musa; species Musa acuminata. Next base: position 7,909,865 of record NC_088340.1, read on the forward strand.
TGACAAGCCCAAAAGAATTTAAAGTTCAAAGACGCACAAAAAAAACTGTTAGTATGTAACTGTGGCACATCCATTGTACCAAACACATGCCACAATTTTGTCAGAATACTTGAAATACAATTATTTTCTAGATATTTCCTGGACTTTTTCTTAATGGATCTTGATTGATTAATGATAGGAAACATGGTACTTACTAACTGATATTTCATTCCAACCAAATACCATCACAAACCAAACAGCTTGGTATTCCCTATTATACGACTTTTCTATTATTTCCTTCATTGGTACTGGATAATACAAATCAATATGTCACTTACAGGTTGGAACTAGTGTTGGATAGATATTTAAAACTTTGCTTGCCTTAAAAGAATGGTGTTTACTTAAAGCAATTGCATATATAATATAAGGAACATATACAACCAAAATTTGATTTCTTGGTATGGACATCATATTATATCCTATCCAGGGGTTAATTGTATCTGTGTATATGTGACATCTTTGTGGTCATATTAATTTCCATATCCGTTCTTCAATGTTTTATATATATATATATATATATATATATATATATATATAAGGTAGCAATTATCACAAATATTTGAAGCTTTACACAGTTACACCTTGATTAATGTTTATATAGAAAGAGCAAAATAATGTCATAGTACTGTTTTTGCTTAAGCTATTTGGTTTGTACACTGGAGTGCAACAGAATGGGACTTCTTTTCCCGACCTCAGCCTGAAGACTAAGGGAACCAAAGGCTCCAAGGCATCCATTAGATGAAGCTAAGCCCTTGCCACACTAGTACATGTTGCAACTTGTACAGACTGAGGTTGAGCAGCAAGAACAATCAGAATATATGATATTCATCCCTAGACAAAGTAACAGGACATATATGTCAATGCTAGCATTTGGCATTGTCTCTATCTCTTTTGTACTTAAGGTTGTGAGAGAGGTGACCTGAGAGTAAGATAACTTTCATGATGTATGGTTCTAGCACCATAATTGTCTCATAATGATATATGCCATATCTTATGCTAAAAATGTGAACAAACTTGGCATTCATGGTGAAAGTTCGGTCATCTTTGCTTGATGCAACTTGCATTTTTGTCATCTAGGTTCAGTCTTGAAGACAGCTTGATCATTTGTCCTTGACTTTTTTGGGGGGGATGACTATTGAGTGACTCAGATCTAATAAAGAATTTGATAACAAATCTGCAATTCATACACAAATGGTTCACAAGCAGTCAGTGATTTGCAAAACGAAAAAAAAATCAGTGATTTGCAACTGATTCAAACTACACAGTGCATTTAGTAATAATTCCATGTGCTGGTGGTGGCTTTAGACTTTGGCATTTAGAATAACATTGATGGATCTGACTCTGGCATGCTTTTTCCAACATACGAAAGATAGAGGCATATACTGATAACAAAACATTCTTTAGTTATCTAACTTCTTAAAATTAGTTGTATGAATCATTTGTAAGCATTATCTAATTTCTTATTTTCTCCGAACACGAAGTGCCTCTAAAAGCAATTGTCAGGAAAGGCGAACCTAATTGGTAGTTGTCAAAATTGTCATTAATGTATAAGAAAAACAATTTGTCAATAACAAATAGCAAAATGGAGGTTAAACTAATCCAAGCAAATTGCCAATAGGAATTCAGCCTAAACATGTATATTTACTTTATAGAAGTATGGAACTTATATATGGAAGAAACTACAACCTGAGGATGATGAATTTGTCAACTCAATGCCCAACAGGTCATGCAAAAAATCCTTAGAGGTTGAAGTAGGAACTAGAGTATCATCAGAACTCAAATCAAGTAAATCGACCAAGGGAGCAGCAGGTGGCTTTGCGACACCATTTGGAAGCGTAACTGAAGTTCCAGCTAAAGACATTTGGCTAGATTTAACAGCTACAATGTTTTCTTGTGAAGAGTTAGCTTTCTTCACCATATAAGCTGACTCATCCAGAACAGGCATTCGCTCAACCAAAGAAGATCTGCATATGCACCAAAGTTTCCAAAATTAAAGCAACTCCAAGAATGAATTGTTCACTTTCTGAAATTAAAGTTTCAGAATAAGATTTTTGTGAAACAATGGTTGTTACGGAACTAATTCCTCACTTTATGTTGTCATGTCTCTGGATTATAGAGTTGAATTCAATTGCTCTTTGTTGCAATTCAAGCACAATACTTCCTTTATGCACTGTGATAATCTCTTTTATCCTCCTGAGCAATTAATTGAGAACATGGTCAATGCCAGGAATCCTATAATATCATAATGTAGATAGATCAAGTAAAATAATTAAGATCATGGAAGGAAAAGTACCAGTCTAGAACACAATTCAGATGACAACTAGCCCTTTCTTCACTCAGTAATATCAACACAATTTTCATAGAGTAGTGATACCAGAACTAATAAATTCAATTGCTAATAGTTTGGAGAAAGTAGGCATAATAATCTTGAATGATATGAAAAATTAACATATATTAAAAAGCCTCATAATATACATAGAACTATAAAATATGCAGTAAGGAAAATTGGGTAGGAAAACTAAAACATGTTTAATGAGATTAATAATGGAAAAAGAAAGATCCTTCTCACTAAGAAACAAGAAAAGCATTATAGTGCAAAACTGTTACTTATATATTGACATGTACTTAATTCAAACAATTGATTGGCATACATGATATATGTGATTGCATGCACCAAGATCAACTATGAAACTATTAAGCTCTCACCTTAGACATTCTGACACATCTGGCAGATATACCTTCTTACAGGTCAAGGTAGGTGCAGACAGTTCCTTCAGATTCTGCCTTGTTTGGACTTAATAATGTACTTTTAGAGTTAGCATCTTTTGCAGGTACACAATATATGAGCAATGATACCAATTGAAGCTAGCAAACACTGCATTGATGTGACATTCTTTTATTTTTCTTCTTTTTGTTCCCTTTTACCTATTTTCTTTCTAGGGAGGCAGATGCCTATAACATAGCATGTTAAACAAGCAAATTTGAAATACCCACGAAATAGCAGTACTTCAACTAGACGAGAGAAGGTGAATCAAGCAAACCTATCTTTCTTCAGTTTACGGGTTCATTATTTTGTAAAATGTATTAGTAAAAAGGGGGTGATTTTCTGGAAAGCCCTAAATTTTGGGTTTTTCTCGGATAGCACCCCTCATTTCCAAAATGCTTCTAGAGAGCTCCTACTTTTTAAAATGATAAAAATGTCCCCCACATGTTGAAGCTTTAATTTTTTAATTTCCCACCATAATCCAAACCAATCAAACTAGTTTGGTATTAAACCAAACTGGCTACGGTACTTTTGAATAGGGTTTCAGTATTTTTTATTCAACTGAACCAGCTACCGTGTTCTTTAATAGGGCTATAGTGTTTTTTTTTTTTGCTAGTGAACTCAATATAGTATAGCCCTATTCAAAAAATACTGTAATTCAATCTTGATTAATTCAAATTCTCATAAATATTAATTATTAATCTTATTATATGTATTAAGGTTTCATAAAATATTTTACTTGAGAGTTCTTAAGTGATTTTGAATGAAAATTGAGACAAATTTAAGATGACCTAAATTTAGGCCTATAATATTTATTTTATTTCTTAAAATAATGATTATAAAAGAACATTCTCAATTAGAAAGTTTTTAATGGACTTACAAATAAAAATTATTGTAACTCAAATTTTTAACTAATTAAAATTTTCACTAACAATAAATATCAACTTTACTTTAGGTTTGGAGGTGTATTAGAATTTGAATGATTTCGGATGAAAATTATAAAGGCCTTGATATATTTCAAAATAAATCATGATAAAATTTTATTTTTCCCACTTTGTGTTAAATTTAGGTCTAAATATTTTATAAAAATCTTATAACATTTATAATTATTTATTATGAAAATTGATATAAAAAATTATAAGATATTATCCAGTTATAGTATTTTTTTTATGGAGTTAACTTTTATTCAGTAATTAAACACATTATAGCCTTATTCACATTTTAACTTTTATTCAGTAATTAAACACATTATAACCTTATTCACATTAAAAGTAAAAATAATGTAACTCTATACAAAAATGCTTTAATGGACTGATTTGTGATTTTTGATGGAAAATACATTTTCAAAGGTATTTTAATCTTTTTATAAGGGGACTGAGTTTCCTTTGAGAAATATAAAAATGGGGAGTGTGATTCGGGAAAACTCAAAACCTTGGACTTTATCTGGGAAATCACCACGGTAAAATTGCATTTTCCCCAAAAGAAAAGCATATAATATTTAACATTAAATGCAAAGACATATAGGGTAATTTACATACAACAACATGGAACAGTAACTATTCACAAACATCAAGTCAGAAAAAAGATATATAATATTTGTTAGTTGACAAAGATTTCTTGTAATAAAATGAAATTGGAATACGTAAGCCAAGGTGCACCAAGATATTTAACTTTCATTGCTTCCCTAAACAAATAACAATCAGATGCGGGAAAATTGTAACAGGAAATTGAAGGTCTACCATATGCAGATGTAATAAGCTGGAAAAGAAATGTCTACCATATGCAGATGTAATAAGCAATGGATTATGTGTTTTTCTTACAAGTAAATTACAGGAGAATATGTTTGCATTCTGAAGTTCTGAACAGTCAGACGAACAGAAAAAAAAAGGGAATGGGGTAGGAATTTACAATAATAACAACAACAAGCTATAAAGTCCCAACTATTTGTGGCTATATGAATCTTTTCAATATCTTAGTTAAATCAATAGTGTTTACATCTCTATTATAGTTTCTTATAAAGTCTTTTTAGTGCTCTCTCTACCTCTCAAAACCAATAATACTAAGAGTTAAATCAAAAGATTTACTTAGAATATATTCTTGCTTATTTTATTCTTTGTTAGAGTTGCATCTAATTGTTCAAAAATATTATAATTTATTTTATATTCTTTCTAGTATCCCCACATATCCATCTCGACATCATCATATAAGAAACACAATTTTTTTATAAATGTTGCTACTTAACTACCCAAAACACAAATCAATAAAACGATTGATCTAATAACTATCTTGTAAAATTTTCCTTTAATGTAAAAGATACCAAGAGTATAAATGATTAACTTTTTATTTTCATCCTTCGTAATCTAACATTACCTAAATTATTGATCTTTTTCTAACTTTAGCAATTTGAAAAATACCATTTTCCTCATTCTTAGTATCAAGGATTGAAATTTCGTACCGTACCAGAATTTCGAGATTTGCTCAATACGATACGATATTGTATACCGAGCAGAATATTTTGGTATATCGCTCGGTATATATATATACATATATATAAGGGTGGTAAACCGCTCGGTATACCTCTCTTCTCCCCATGCGGGGCAACATCACCGAGGCAACGCCGCCTCTCTTCTCAGGCGACGTCGCAGAAAAAAAAAAAGAAAAATTTGCGATGTCGCCCAAGGCGAAGTCGCAGGAAAAAAAAATTGTGACATCGTCAAGAAAAAAAAAATTCGCTAAGGCGTTGCCTCTCTTCGCCCTGCGACGCCGATACTCTTCTCCCAGCGCGCAAATGAGAAGTTGCCGCAGACGAGGAGAGCGACGCCGATCTCATGTTGTTTTCTTTTTCCCCTATTTCTTTCTTTCCCTTCTATCTCTTCTTTCACCTTCTCACTCTTTCTTCTCCCTTAGTCACCATCGACTCCCTCTTTCTTCTCCATCGGTCACCGACGATGATAACGATCTCAATCAATGATACCGCTCGGTAGCAGACGATCCGTGTACTGGTCTGCTGACGGACCAATACATACTACCCGGTACGGACGATATCATTCGGTATTGTAAACCTTGCTTAGTACCTAGATTATTATAAAATATTATCGTAGCCTTTATATCTTGTCATCCTTATAACTCTTTTAGCATCTTTTCCGGTTGCAATATATCGTTATTATTCTCCTCACTTTTACAAGTTAGTCATTAAGTAAGATCTTTCAGTAGTAATTGCTTTTTGAACTTCTTGGTGTCATCACCAACTCTCTCTTAGCCTCGACCTTTACATTCTCCAAGAATCTCTTTCATAGCAATTGCTTTATAAACAGCCAGTATAAAATTGTATCAGATCTTGTCAACAGAGGAAAAGCCTAGAAGCTAATAAATTAGTCTGATGCTATGTTATAACTAATAGGAGACATAGAGCACATATACACAAATAAAGATACAGATACGTAAAAGAAATTTGTGCAGCAGCCTAAATTGTTAGTTTAGAAGTTCTTTAGAAAAAGAAAGCTTGTAAAAAGTAATAAGTAATAACCATTTAATTTTAAAAAATAAGACAGTTGATTGACTCGATAAGTGTGCTGTTAAACTTATCAGATACAGCAACATGAACTTTGACTGAACTCATGCTCACAAGATTGAACTAAGGCTTGTAAAAGTAAAAAAAATGATGCGATAAAATGCATCGAAGAACATACTCTGAAGTTGGGGGAAAACGTGAGGAGAGTTTCAGAAGAGCAATCAAGGACATTGATCTAGTTGTAATATCTGCTGAATGACCTGTTAAACATGCCTCCAAAACATCCACGGTATCAGATTCTGTTACCTGCAACAATGTATCAAGCAGGGAGTGCCTACAAAAGGATTAGAAAGAAGACAATGTAGAGCATCCTTACAGAAAGGTACAAGGAATGGCTCATTAATTCTAAACATCAAATATTAATGAGAAAATCTGATAAAAGCAGCATATAGAGCATACTTAAATAACTAATAGTTAAATGAAAACCAAACTACACATAAGAGCGAGAAGAAAATGTGAAGTTCAGAAAACCCAACTTTGTATGTTCATGTGTTTGTAAAGTTTGCTTGGCTGAAATAGGAGTGTCAATCGCACCAAACATGTTTGAGGATTTTGGAAGATAACAAAGCAACAACTTGATAAATTGCAAGTCAACAACTTGGTCAATTTCAGGCTAAGTAACAGGAGAGATGCTACAGCTGTTAGTAAACAAAGAAATGAAAATCGTGCACTTACGGTCAACGGTTCCTCAACTTCCAACACCCCAACATTACCAACCAGCATCTCGCCATATTCTCCAATGCACCATACCGCTACTCGAACTAAACTTACCTAGAAAATATATCCAAGGCTACTATAAATAATAATAAAATCTAAATATTATAAATCTTCAATATCAACAGATTAGTCTTTACCTGTTCAAATGATGTTTGGAATGCCTTGTACAGTGACCTTACAGAGTATCCTTGAAGATCAGGTGCATTACTTATTGCAACTATAAGAGCATGCCACACATCATCTTTCACATAGCTCCCTGCCTAAACATTATAGGTCATTTAGAAAGACAAAGGTTATAAAGACATTCTTAAGTAGTAGCTAAAGAAATTTAATGTAAATTTCAGAATAGGATCTTTAAAGAAAAACATATAGCAACAGTTGTCATATAACTTCAACCATCCAAGATATCCAGTAAAAAGCAAGGACATTCATCAGATATATTCAGGCATTTGTCAAGTTTTGCATTATCAAAGAAATAAAAAATTAAAATAGTTATGGTTCTATTTTGATGTATTAACATACTACTTATCTTCAAAAATAACAAA